>NW_026096440.1:0-105755 GCF_023614345.1 Adelges cooleyi
AGTTTGCAATGAGATTGTATATAAGCGGTCATTTTTTTCCCAAGGACGCCAACAACATACACTTAGCCCACGATCATTTTCTTCCAAATGAGTTTGGTCCACAATACATTTGTTCCAACAAACAATTCATCCTGTAATATTTTGGAACAATTGGTAAATGAAAAAAATATTTATGAGGTCAAAACATTTTTGGTTTAAAAAAATAACGGCTTATCATTTTATATATTATAGGTTATATAGCCGATAGGTATTGGATATTAATTATTGACATGAAAATGTTACAAAAATGTTCTTAGCATAATAGAATATTACTATAGCTATGCTAGTTACATTAGGTGCCTTAATGTACATATTACATACTTTAAATAATATGATATGAATGATATCTATCATGGTATCTATCATGATATCATTACATAGATATCAATGATATCTATGTATGTATTTATGATACATACATTTTTTTTTCCAATATACCTACGAATTTCTTATTGTTATGATCTAAAATAATGTCGAACGCATTGAACATTACATATTAACTCCTAGAATTAAATTTCTGAATGCTAAAATAAAAATGAATCAAACGTAATTGTTTACGCCGTGATTACAACCGTGACGTGTTCATTCTCGATATTTTTAGCGACGGAAAAAACCCGTGTTTGTTTACATTGGTGTTGTTGCCACGGCCGCACAACATTCTCGGTATATAGTATTTTTACCTACAGCAAACCCAACCTTTTGTTTGCATTGTTGTTGTTGCCACGGCCGCACAACATTCTCGGTATATAGTATTTTTACCTACAGCAAACCCAACTTTTTGTTTGCATTGTTGTTGTTGCCACGACCACACAACATCCACACAACCCTCCGACCAATAAGAGTACTCGAATCCGCCACACCCCCGACCAAACAACAGCACCTATGCTCCAGCATGAGAATATATAAGGAGGTCCACACCAGCCTAAGAGTGAGTCTTTCAGAGAGATCCAAGAAGTTAACACCTGTTACATTCAAGTCCAGATCCATCCAAGTGCTCATTCAAGTGCCCATTCAAGTCCATCACTTCTGGTGTCCACTTTCTGGTGTCCACTTTTGGTGTCCATTTCTGGTGTCCACTTCTGGTGTCCACTTTCTGGTGTCCACTTCTGGTGTCCACTTCTGGCGTCCACACTTCGGTGTTCATTCATTTCATTTATACGCAACATTCGCCATCGGCGAAAACATTGGTAGCAGAGCGTGGTTACTGTAAACACATCATGGATTCCAACGAAGGAGAACTAGTAAGAGCCCGAACAATTCGTTCTCGGGCACAGGCTCAGCTCAAGGCATTCGAGTCATTCCTAACGGAGTATCTACTACTTCCCCAACTGACTTCTATGGTCACTCGGGAATTGGAAGTACGCCTGGATGACTTGGACAACATACGCACCACCTTCCAAGATGCTCATCTACAAATTGAAATGCTGGCCCCTGATGTCTTGGAGCCGAAAATTCAAGAAAGTTTTGACAACCTATACTTTCATTTATATGCAAAGGGCCGAGAACTAATTGCATCCTCAACTCTAGACAAACAGTCAGTAGGAAGTGAGCAGGGAACGCACACTATTTCACGACGACTTCCGGCTGTGAACTTGCCCCATTTTAGTGGAAAATTCGAGGATTGGCTATCCTTTCGAGATCTATTCGACTCGCTAGTACATGAAGACCAGCGTTTAAGTAACGTCGAAAAGCTGCATTATCTGAAAACATGTTTATCAGGTACAGCAAGTGGGATTGTGCAACCGTTGTCTGTCACATCGGACAATTACGAAGTTGCAAGATTACTGTTGAAAAACCGTTTTGAAAACACTCGCAGACTGGTGAACCACCACATGAGCGAGCTCAAAGGGAATCATCCTTTGCAATCCGGAAATTAATGGATGGTTTCAACCTACATTGGCAATCGCTCAAAAATTAAATATTCCAGTGGAATCTTGGGACACGGTCGGAATTCATTTTCTCGTCATGAAACTCCCTGAACAGTCAAGGCAGGAATGGGAGGAATCGTGCACATCCAATTCACTACCGCCTCTCTCCCAACTTATAAGCTTTCTCGATATGCGAAGCACTTCACTAGAGTCGATTGAAACGACCAAAATTGGCAGTCACAGCAACACAAAGAAAGAATTTGGTAGAGGAATTAAACGCAGGGTAACATCAGCCACAGCTGAAGTACACAAAAAACAAAGGCCTACAAGAAACAAAATTTTAGTCACAATCACACGGTTGATTACTTAGTCACAATCACACGGTTGATTACTTAGTCACAATCACACTATTCATTACATGGTCATAACCACACGGTTGGTAACATTATCATAATCACATGGCTAAATATGTAGTCTACATGTTAAAAGGAAAACTTTGATTCCTGCTTTGTCATGATGGAATACGAAATATTATAATATTATCAATAATTTCATAAAATAAAATTTTAAAACTTAATTCACTATTTGAATTATTTCTTGAAGCTTTGGGAAGTTTAGTTAAGGCCACTGTTAAGGCTTTGTTATATAAACTCAAAAATGATGTCTCGTTTCTTTTTTGTTTTATAAGATCACATGTAGAGTTTATTTTTCTCAAACAATATTCTATATCAAAATATTTATTTTGAAGAGTGTTAAATAGGTTATCTGTAATTAAAAATATGTCACTAAAAATATGTGATAAAAATGCAAATTCAAAAGTATTCAATTGTTTTAAATGACCAACTGATCCACTAATAGTTTCAGATGGTGATTTAGGATTGTTTATAATGGTTTAAAAAACTGCTTTTAAGTTGTTCCACTCTTTAACTACTAAATGTAAAATCTTTGAACGCGATGCCCATCTAGTTTGAACAAACTGGGGAATGCGTTTCCCTATAATACTGTCAACTACATTAGTGCGAGATGTTGAATTATGAAAGAATGTAGATATACTTGTCATATTAGCGAAAAATATGCGACATTTTTGGTTATTACTACATCCATGTTGTAGTACTAAATTTAATCTATGTGCTAAACAATGGGTAAATAAAGCATTAGGGGCAATTTCTTTAATCCGGGCTTGTAAGCCGTTTAAATTTCCAGCCATCACACTAGCACTATAATAGCACTGACCAACCAATTTGTTTTCAATACTGAACTCTTTTAAAAGGGAAGTGATTAAATTAAATAATCCTTCAGCGAAGACCATACAGGTCTTCGTTGACATCATAAAAACCAAAAAAACGTTCTACTAACTCAGACTTATCACTGATATATCTTAAAATAATAGAACATTGTGTTTTCTGAGTTATGTCTGTAGTATCGTCAACTTGTACAGAATAAAACGTACATTGATTAAGTTCATGTTTAGTATGATAAATCAAATATTCAGATATACTTGAAATTATATCATTTTGTACAATTTTTGACGTACCTGAAAACTTATTTTGTAATGTTGTATAATGATTTTGAACTTCTAATGAGCATCTACTAAATTGCAAATTAACTAACTCCCTAAAATTTCCTTTGTTTAAGGAATTTGTGCTCTCATCATGTCCCCGAAATGCCAACTCTTGCTTAGCCAAAAATAATGTTAAATCAATCAAGTGTTCCATACATAACCTATTTAATCTTACATTTTCGTTATACCGTAGCTTAAATAATTTACCGTGTTCACTAATAACATCTACAACACTAACGGTGTTTTTTTCTAAATTTTTTAGATTTAAATAGTTATGAACATGATCTTTAGAAGCTTCGTGTCTTTGAATACTTCTTGAGATATTTTTAAAGTCACAGTAACCTGATGAGGACCAAATAGAATTTGTTTGGCTCAATAAAATGCATGGCCAACAGAATAATTGTTGTAAATAAAAACTTCCACCCAACCACGCATGTTTATTATACAAGTTTAAATTAAAAGAGCTACAAAACACTTTAGAACCTTTTTTGTCTGCAGACAAACATGTCAGAGCAGTAGTTGGTTTACCTTGCTTAATCAAATCGTTTTTGTCATTATTACTCCAACGCCTGTATGGATGTTGCTTAATAACTACTATACTGTCATATACAGAATTAATTTTGAACAAAAATAATGAAACTAATAAGTATAAAAATATATTAACTAATAACTTATGAAAACTAAATAAAACGCCAAATAGGATGCCGGTATCAGAATCAAGTAAAAAATATAGTGATATCAAATTAGGAATGCTGATAAATAATTTAGTGATAATGGGAAATGGCGTTTTATTGTTGGCAGTGTCGGTGCTGATGAATATCTATGCCCCCTTTCTTCCCCAAGATAAGAACGATCATCGGTCAATTGCCCACAAAGGCAATATTTTTGTGTCGCCTCTCGCAGAGAATTGCGCATGCGCTATTCGTATTATGTTATGTATGTGTGTGTGTATGTTGTGAACACAACAACATAACGTGAGATACTAGCGGCAGCGACCAGCGGCAGCCGCCTCCGCCGGCTGCCCTTATGCCACGTGTGTAAAAACAGGCAGCGGACGGCGGCGGTTGTCACCGCTGATACGGAGAGACGTTATTTCAAATTCTTAAATTTTTTTTTCGCTTTCAAAAATTATTGTTCATATACATTTTTTCCAATATTTTTTATTGAAAATATTTATTGTAAACCAAAATATCTCATCATAATAACAATATTAGGTACATAGTTTCCTTGGTTTTCAAGGGAGGCACCGCCTCCCTTGCCTTCCCGGGAAAACCACCACTGACTCACACCCAAGTGGACAGGTCCATTTGAGATTCTCGAAATATTCCCTAACCAGGTCAATGTAGCGATTAAGCAGAGGGGAAAACGACATGTGGTGCATAAAAACCTTCTAAAAAAGCATTTTGCCTATAACATTTTTTTTTCTCTTTAGAACACACGCATATGCTGAATTCCATAATCAACCACCAGAAAATTTAGCCCACATGGATACATTTCCACACCATACGGAAATGTATTATGAACGTAAAACTAATATCAAACTACACAATAGTGATTGGACAATTGTGACATTTATCGACACGTCCCATTATAAATCCAAATTCGACACTCTCATGCATTTCTATAATGCAACAGGTCAGATCTGTTCACAGCTAAAAAATAAAATTAGCGTGATGGAATTTTCAGAAGCCTGTCATCAGTTTGATCGGGCAACCCTTCCATATCTCTTCGAAATCGAATCCAATCATAATGCAATACAGAGTTCACTTGGACACGACATTGATAATGAAAATTCCCGCGTCCGGCGAAGTATCAGCAGCTCACTAAAGTCGTTAACCAAAACAATTTTCGGCTCATACCCCATATTGAACTCTGAATCTATCTTCAGTAAAATTGTAGACCTCGCAAAGTCTAAATTAACTGCTACAAGTGTAGTGAATGAAAAGATCCGGTTGATTCAAACCACAACCTACGATATCACCAAGACGGTCAAAAATCTGAATGATACTCAAGGCGAACTTGAAAGAAACCTCCAGCTTCTAAACGTTCAAGTCAGAAAAAATACACAAACCATCAACATGTTACTCACGAAAACAGCTTTGTTAGAACAATCCACAATTTAGAAAAATCCTTCTAAATCAATATGCGTACGAAACGCAAAGTATAGTTGCAATTATCAACTCTGCTATTCATGGCAAAATCCATACTACAATTTTACCTCCTAACAAGTTGCTTTCTCAACTACGGGAAATACAGTTGGAACTCCCCACTGGCAGTCAACTTCCACTAGAAATTGACAGTCGGAATATCCCTGAATTCCTATCAATATCTTCTACATCCATTTTCCACCGAGATGACTTTTCATCATTTTTCTATTGCACTTTCCAATAGTCACAATCGATGAGTATAATCTCTATCACCCAATACCTTTACCATTTTATCTAGACAATAACAACGTTGTTTTGATAGCCCCTGATCATGAATACGTAGCAATTAGCGATGACAGTGAGTTTTATCTAACTTTAAGTCAACCGCAGAATGAAGCATGTATACAACTTAAACCGTATACTCTGTGTAAAGGTAACCAACCTATTTACCGTAAGTCCTCTTCTAATCTATGTGAAATCATATTATTAGATAACCCCCAAACATTACCAGAATCATGCCAAATCAAATATGTATCCTATAACAATAATATATGGAATAGGTTATCGAATACCAATTCCTGGATATATTGTACGCGAGATGAACTAGTCACAATTAATTGTAAATCTCCCCAACGCACCTTTTCTGTTTATATAAAAGGCATTGGTCGACTAACTATATCTCCCACCTGTAAGGTTCATACTACAACATCAATTCTACACCCATTTCACTTGTGTTGTTCTACGTCTTAGTCCTACATCTTAAGTTAAACCATACTATTTAATATTGTTGTTTAATGTTATTCTATGTCTATCGTGTAACTAACATTATTTTTGTTGCGTTAATTCTATTAAATAAATTCTAATTCATACGGAAACGAGTGTTGTTTCAACTTATTTACTTTGGTCACCTTGGAGCCCTAGGCCCGCATAACAATATATTTATTATACATAAATTATATATCATATAATTATTTTATATATTATACATAAATATAATAATAATAATACACTTTGTTTAAGTATATTGTATTCAATTAATTTAAATGGAAACTGAAATAGATATACAAATTTTTAGTTGTATTGGAACGTTTTTGTTATTTTTTTATACTTTTGGAACCCCCAAAATTCGGCCTAACTTATGCCACTGATACACTGTATTTCTGTATAAAGTGATTTATAGTGATTGGTGGTTTTTATTTAATAGGAAGGTGCCTACCAATGGCTCTTATGTCCACTGTGTGGTTTTAGATTATGGCACCAATACAAAAACTTAGTAAGGAGTTTTTAACTCAAAGCGAGAGAGTATAAAAAAATACGGAGAGAGAAGATAAAAAATGAACCATTTTTGGCAGCCATTGAAACAGAAAAAAAATATGAAACAAAAAAAAACAAAAACAGCTAAAACTAGTAAAATATATGAATGAGAGAGAGTAGTCTATAAAACGCCGAATCTGGGGATCAAAGGAAGCCGCCACCAATTAAAAATGTGCAAGATCAGCATTTTTCTGGGGATCAAAGGAAGCCGCGGGTAAAAATTTGCAAGATCAGCATTTTTCTGGAAGCAGCGGACAATTAAAAACCCATTAAAATTCCGATGATATCAATGGAATGTGCAAATTTGTTTGCAACAAATGACGTCACGTGAGTGTATTATATTGTCAGCTGACGTCATTTTTGTTGCAACAAACGCATAGCTGACGTAATATTGACATAGGTCATGCATTGCATGCAATTTTTTTTTTTATTAAATTTTAATTGCAATAAATGACGTAGAATATTGTTATCACAAAGCTACGTGATGACGTCAAATCGGTATATTATAATTATCATACGCCCCACGCAAAAATATCCGAGGTAAATGTGACGGTCACACACGTGGTACGATTTCATCATAGCTGCGCGCTCGTGTTAACTTACCTTTTACCATGCGGCGGCGGCTGCGGCTGCTGCTGCGGCTCCGGGTTTTCAATAATTAAATTTTAGTTTAGTGTGAGTAGTGATTTACAATGGACTTGTTGCGAAAAATCGACAATCAACTCGAAAGATTGTTTATAACGTTTCCAGAACGGAGCACGTTTTTCAAATCAGTGTCGAAAATGTCAAGAAAATATTCAATTATGAAAAACATGGCGCAACAACTTGGAATTTCTACAGCAGAAAACGAAGACAAATATTCTAGTTGTATTTGTAATTCCACAGGAGGGGATCAAATCGATGGTCTATGCACATGCGCAATCATTAAAAATGTATATAATGATCTTCAAGATGAATTAAACAAAATTATGAGTTTGGAATTGGAATAAAGTTTGAAATAAAAAATTACAATTTTTTTTTTTTTTATTATTTTATAAAAATATTAGATGATAAATAAATGTATAGAAAAAGAGAATCAGTAGAGTATGTCAATTCATCAAAATGACAAGTTATCAGAGAGAAGAGCTTTTAAAAAAAAAAAAAATTGCAAATGTTTCAAGAAAATTCTCAATAATGAAAATGTATACTGAACACCGTGGATATTTTAAAAATACAGATGGTCAATACCCGATGTGTATTTGTAATTCAGCGGAGAGGAAACACAGCGATGTCGCATGCCCGTGTTCAACATTCAAAAGAATTTACAATAAACTTTATGATGAATTAAATAAAATTATGAGTGGTACACTGGAATGATGTTGATAATGGAAAAATTATTAAAATCTCTGTATTAATATTAAATGATAAATAAGTATACAGAAAATTAGTGTCAGTAGTCTACAACAGTCCGTCGAGATGGCAAGCCAACAGAAGCAACAACACTCTGATTACTTAATCGGTACGTCAGTGTACGATATTGATTCTCTAACTCGCTTGCATATCGGATTGGACTCTAGAGATTTATTTTGGCCAAAAATCGTGATTCTCAATGGAATCGACCAGATTGCTATAAATATTCAATTTTTACAACGATTATATGCAATATATCCATACTTCGCTTCACTTACCGGGACCTTGGACGGAGTGGTTATATTACAAGATAAGTACACTACCATACGAGTACTGGAAGCATATACAACTAAAATTTATATGATTATTGAATCACAATCAATTATTGAACACCATACAACGGACGACACAATTCAGAAATCAGAAACTTGGTTGACTCTCGACTCGGCAAAACGATTGTATAAATTAAAGAATATAATATTTGACAACATATACCGTAAGTTGATACTCACAAGACCACGCATTGTGCGAGAAATAAAAATCATATTAAAACATGCTGTCAACAATATTGATGACGATGTAACTGACAAACTGCCAATGCCAAAGAATAAAATTAACGAGAGTATGCTATACTTTCATGAAATCATAAAAACAGTGTACATGAAAAAATGTTTGGATTTCATTTCAAGAGTCATCTTTGTGAAAAATAGTCCTAGAATAAAGGTATTAATTTTGTTTTTATAAATGAGAAAAATAATAATAACAAATTCTTATAATTTAATTACAGGGTAAATATTTCAACATATTTGCTGATTTGGATCTGCTCAGAGTGTATCCCAGTATTGAATTTGATGTACTGGAACAACCGAACGGACTAGAATCATTGATGGACGTAAAACTGACGTGGAGTGAACAAGACGGAGGAAAATGGAAAATCAAATAAAAACCAATTTTTTTTTTTATAGAAAAAAAATGTAAATTTACTGATCAATAAATACCTATGTATACAATTTATTAAATATTACAATAATCAGTATTTGATTATAAAAAAAAGATTATATTATTATTAAACGATAGATATGTAAAATTAACTATTACAAAATATATAAAATTATAATTTCATAATTTCTCCACTAAATGCATTGTACTCCATCTGACAATCATGAATAATCACACAGTACAATGAAGTGTTATGTGGAAAAGCTTTGGCACATTCAAAGTCCAAACGCAAGTCAACCGTAGATGATTTAACAGTGTCATTCTGTTTCGAACAGTCTATAACTATGATTGGACCGAGTTTCTTGTAGTGGACACGGTCCAGTAAAGGTTGAGGATTAGTACGTCCATAGTATATTGATTGAAAACGAGCGTACGCGTTGTACATTGATGTGTATTAGCCAGCGTCGAAATCGGCATTGTAGTTCTCGTACGGGTACTCGTCAGAGTTCAAGTAAGTTTTGACGTTGCGCAGTGTACAGTTTTGAAAGTGTGATTTGGACAGTATGGAATGTTCTTTGCCCAGTGCTATGAGCAAATAACGTGGTTTCTCTACGTTTGAAAAAGTCCGTACCGACCATGTGTGATGAGTGGTTTGAGGAACCAGAGGATACACCGCAATGTCCCATTGTTGAAATTCCAAAGGCAACCACTTCTTCGAGTCCAGAATGCGCATCAGACCCAATTCGGTTTTCACATTGGGTTCAAAGTATTTCACGATCCATTTGATTTTAGTAATTTTCACCGAGGTCTGTTTGAGTAGTTCAACGTTTGCCGCGGTATTCACTTCGGTCTTCTTGCTCTCTTCCGGTTGTAACAACTCTACGGCTCCAGTGTCCCGACTCGATCGGATGAGCACAAGTGATTGTGTACAGTTGATCAGGACACGGCGGTACCGTTCGAAAAAGCCCAAGCACGCTGACATAGGGTACTGTGCGACAAACTCTGACTTGTCCATCAGATCTCGACTGGTCTGATTATCCTTGATATGTTTCCATCCGGCCGGCTGCATCCGTGTGATATCGTTGGGTGTAAACGAACATAATCCTTTGATTGTAGTCACTATGCCAACGTTTTTGACCTTGTCAATCTCCTTACCGTTAACCTCATACCGTATCTCGTCAAACAAATGCATGAGACCGTTCTGTGTGAACATCATTTCACCCGAGGCCGCCGTGGGTTTATCTAAATATGTCCAATATGTCTAATATGGCAATGTCCACAATTGACCGTGTTGAATTTTTGATAACGACTGTAGTTGTAGTCAATCGTACAGTCTTTAAAATACTTTTGAACCTCCAGTGGTGGTGGCAAGTTTCCAAAACTATCGAAGTAGCTAATGTGTTGTCCTTGCTTCCGGTAAGCTACCCAATGCGAACCTGGATTGCGCTCCAAGTCCATATTAATGACACCCGCTTCCGAGGTGTACGGAGCAGGCGGAAGCGTGTCCCGGCAATACACTCCTCGAAATCTCGGTATATTGCACCGTGCAAAATTCGATATTTCAAAGTCGAACAGTGCACGATTGGGTAGCTGGGCTATTAGTTTTTTGTTTTCTTCTTTATTGATACCCGTCGTCGTTTACCATTGCTGTTGCTGCTGCGGTTCTTCTTCTTTTTGATTGATTTTCCACCAAAGCCTTCCCAACTCTGTTGTTGTTGTTGTTTATCAACTTGTAACTCGAACCCGATTTGTACGGTCGCAAATAAAATCCTTTACTAATTTTGAATTGTTGACCACCAGCACCACCGTGACGATTATTAATTTCATTGGCAACTTTTACTACATTTGCAGCTCCTCCGGCCAAAGCTCCCAATGCCGAGAGACCGGCAAAAATCGGAATGAGTGGTAGTACCCCACCGACTTTTGGAATCGCTATCGTCCGGGGCAAACGTACAGATATCTTTCTCTTCTTTGCACCCGTCTTCTTATTCTTGCTATTGCTCTTCGCCTTTTTCACAATCACTCGTTTCGCGGCCAAAATCGATCGCTTTGCCGTAATCAAATCATCCGAATGGCTATCAATACGTTTCGCTGCGCCTACAACGCTCCGGAATCCCATGCCGAGTTTCCGTTTCACTTTCATGGCGTTTGTCACGACCCAAGCTACGGCACGTTCCTTCATATTTGAATCTTTGGCTTTAACTCTGTCCCACGCTCGATGTTCCAAAACTTGATCGGCACGATGTCTGTCCGAGAGTGATTTGCTCTGAGAGTACGCAATATCGTGATCACGGCAAGCCGAATCCAATGGGTTGATTCCACGATCACCGCGAGCCAACCGCTTAGCTAATTTCGTACCGGGCACAGCAAATTGATATCCAGGCACGTGTGCTTTAAACGGAAGGTTGTCAATGACTGAATTTAAAATGCCCGAACCACTGCGGCGGTGTCTCTTAACTTTGCGTTTAATAGCAACCATCTTAAAAGTTCTCCAATAGTCTACACCAATGTGTCACTGACAGCAGCAGTATTAACACTATACTGACGTGTGTTGCGAGCACATGTACAACGATGCAATTTCAGAAACAATCAGTAACGCTACCGTGGTCAACTATGACGATGAAGCCAGCACTGCAGCCGCTGCGACAGTGTCAAAACACGGAAAACTTTTACCAAACACTATCAGAGCTTTAATTTGTGGCCCGTCTAATTGTGGAAAAACAAATTTAATGTTTGTACTGTTGACCGATTTGAACGGTGTGAAATTTGAAAACGATTACATTTACTCGAAATCTCTACATCAGTCCAAGTACAAACTACTCGTGGACGTGCTGAACGGAGTCAAAAACGTTTTAAATTCTAAAAAAAAAAATAAAAAGAGTACATGCCTTGTTGTTGCCCCAAGAAAAAACAATTATTTTCGTGGAGTGAAGAAACCTAAAAAAAAAAATTTTAAAAAAGGACATGCCTTGTTGTTCAAGGTCTTCCTATTATTCTTATTTTTTTTTAGGTTTCTACACTCCACGAGAATAACTGTTTTTTACACGTTCCACATGATATATGGGCTGGGTTTACATTAATTATGTAATACATTAATGATTTGTTTATTACTACCCTACAAGCTTGTACTATTTTACATGCAATTGGATTATGATTTCTAGGATTTTGATATTTTACTACATCTTGACATGCCTCGCTACAGACGGTCATGTCATTTTCCTCACTTTCATATTTAATATTTATAAAATTAAAAACCAGAATATTTTTTTCTCCAAAAATGTTAATAATATCCGGTTCCGTCATTGTATTTTTTAAAAAAAATCTATAATTATTCCTAATAAAATTCAGTTTTGCGGTATCGGTAGTGTAAATTAGATTAGTAGCAATACTATTTTCTTCAATTTCATAATCAAGGTCAAAATTATCTATAATTATTATATTGGTTCGAACGTTGTACATTCGAAGGAAGCTAAATAGTTTACAAGAATTTGAGTAGCATCTACCCTTGGATAACACATTTAAAAAAATTATAATATGTACATACGCTATTTTTTATTAATCCACTGTGGAACTGTAATTGGAGAATGTGCAGTTCTTCTCTTGAAACAAAAAAAAAAACAAATTCTATAAAATATCAATTTTTATAGTAAAAAATTAATTAATTTATGCTAGTCCTAATTAATTTTTAAAAATTTTCTATTAATAATTTTTTTCTTGGAATCAAAATTAATAACTCAACTAATATGTACACTATTTTTTTTTCATAACTGTAAAATTTAAAATTTAAATAAAATAATATTTTTTCTAATAGAAATTTTAAAATTTCTAATAAACAAAACAAATTCTATATAGTATATCAATTTTTATAGTAAAAAATTAATTATATTTATGCTAATCGTAATTAATTTTTAAAAAATATTGTATAATTAATTTTTTTCTTGGAATCAAAAATAATAACTCAACTAATGTATACACAAAATAATAATAAATAATAATAATTATTATTATTCTTATTTATTATTATTTTGTTAAATTGTAAAAATATGGATATTTGATCTATTCTAAATTTTGATTTTTTTTAAAATGTAATTATATTATTATCAAATAAAATAAATAATTATATACATACCTTTTTTTTTGAGAGAGATATGTAAATTGATGATTGAATCAACCCTGGAAATCGCAATCAATCAAACTAGATTTGAACCGCTGTAGATTTCTATTTAAATAAATAAAAACAAATTTCTAATAAACAAAACAAATTCTATATAGTATATCAATTTTTATAGTAAAAAATTAATTATATTTATGCTAATCGTAATTAATTTTTAAAAAATATTGTATAATTAATTTTTTTCTTGGAATCAAAAATAATAACTCAACTAATGTATACACTATTTTTTTTTTTATAACTGAATAATTATTTATTAGTATTTGTAAAATTGTAAAATACAATGATATTTGATCTATTCTAAATTTATAATAATAATTATTATTATTTTTATTATTTATTATTATTTTGTTAAATTGTAAAATATAATGATGTTTGATCTATTCTAAATTTTGATTTTTTTAAAAATGTAATACTATTATTATAATTAACTAAAAATAAATCAAAAGAAAAACCGGTAAATAAATCTGTACAAACGAGTACAGATATTGCCGTACAGACACAAGATCAAAGCCATGATGTGGCCGATTTAGAAGACTTTATTAACACGCGCATAAAAACATTGTTAGAGTCTAATAATTTGGATAAACTTTATGGACCTAAACACGATAAAAAAACTGGGCAAATTACTCTTGGGGGGTGTGCGTTAGTGTTCGAGGCTAAAGAAAATGTAGTTTATTACATAACACGTCATACCCATTAACCATGGGTATCATTCAGTTAATTTTTTCAAAAAACCCAGTCAACTATACTGAGTCCGATTTGGTGAACTATAAAGATATGTTATTAAAATCAAATGTTCACTTAAACAAAAACAAAACGCATATTCGAAAAGGTGGGAATAAATATAATCTCATTGTAGGCTTATTCCTCAAAGGAGACGGTCTTACTTTAACATTAAGAAAAAACGTTAAAAAAGAGCTTATATTTTGGAAAGATCCAAACGAATTGTGTGAACGTCTAAAATTACTATTAGCTTCACAAGCAGCAGGTAATACGGGTGTATCGAATGAAATCACATTAATTTGGCAAGAACTACTCGAGTATAAATTAATAAAACGAATTCCCTATGTCTAAACGGGAAATCGCCAACGAACTACACAAACCAGCAAGAAGAAACTTTGTTAAAATAAATATATATTACTAACCATAAACTATAGTCCCCTAAAGTTTTAAATTTAAAGTGGTTAAAAACCTTTACCGCGTGGTCGTAGTCATTTTGTGAAATATTACTTTCGGTTAGTGAACTATAAAAAATGATTTGATTAAAAATTATTTATTATTAGTTTATATATAGTTATTATATTTTACCTATAGAACTGCTCTATCGGTGGTAGACAGGGTTCTTCAAGCTTCTCCCATGAGTCTGTATACTCATAGCAGTAAACACCTTTACGAGTCACCAAATCTATATCGTCCGCCCCATATGCACTCAACACAGAACGGAACTTAGACTTGTCAGAACGGGCAAGGTTATTTGTTAATTTGTCAAGACTACTGGCCATAAAGCGATAACTATCCAAAAATCGGACTGAAAATTTATTCGAAATAAATTTAGAAAACGAAATGAATTTTTCCTCGCTATTAGGAATAACGTTAATTGTGTGTGGATCATGGCCTAATTCAGTAACGATTATATGCGAGTCATAAGACGATAAATTGTGGAAAATGCAACTTACAAACTTTGGACTTTGCATTTTTAAATTGCACCTATTACAAACGTTTTTTCTGTATCTACCGCTTAAATGGTGGTGATCGCATACCGGATGATTTAATATTGAAAATTTGCAATTACAGAGAGGGCATTGACCGCCGTTCACGACAGCCTTATGGTTGCTATCGTCCTGTGTCGACATGCGTATAGGGGTATTAACGTTTAAAAGCTGCTCGATATTACGTGCTACATCGGTTATTCTTTGAATAAAATGTTTTGGCACATCATTTAATTCGCTGTTTTTATTGCCGCTGTAAACAACCGGAGTTTGTGGTATGTTGAATCGATCTAACAACTCTTTTGGGACATCCTCGCTAGGCTTGACTAAGTACACATAACTCATGGGCACGTGGTCTTGGGTAACAGTAGTTTTCCCAAAATGACTATCTGCAGCTGGTTTCTTCAACAAACACTCAAAATCCGCATTAATCACAAAATCATGTTTTTGAGTATTACCATAATTTTCAAATTTCATATAAGTTTTTGGTGGGGGTAGAATTGGCGTTACAGATTCATTTTTGTTGCATATTCTTCTATGCTCGTCCAGTCTGGATTCCTTTGGGGCTTTTCCTGCTTCATCCACATAAGTCTTGAAACATCGTCTGCATATGGCCTTTTCTTTGTTATTTTTTGACATTTGCTGACCAACCAGTCGTGTGAGGTTTCTGATATAGCAATAATGAAAGTTGCCTTTCCCATCATCGAAGTATAACAGATCGAAATGATTCGGTTGCTCAATGGTGCATACTCGGTATGGAATAATAATGTAATCTTTTTTTTCATTGTTATGGTTAGGAATGTTGTTCTTCGCCTTGTTTTTATACGTACGATTACCTTTCTTGAAACCATAAACATTGATGGACACTTCTTTATTATTCTTCTCAAATTTCTTTACTTCGGACAACGGCGTGGGGAAACTAATTCCGGCAAAGTTGTACCGGTCTGTCATACTTTCATAGTGTGTTACTCTGTGCGGGTTAGCTGTAGTCACGTGTTTTGCCAATATACTGTATCGAAAACATTGCTGAACCGTGTTTTGTACATTGACTGTTGCTTTCCTATTTTCAATGGCTTCCGGAAGTGGTATATACGATGCGCCACCGAAAGGCGAATATTGAATCACATCTACTAATATGCCATCAATCTTTTCCAGAGAAAACCCCGATCCTTTGCCAGCCATGTCTTCTTCTTCAACTAATAATTTGTTAAAGTCATCAGTTATTTGGTCTTCAATGATGATCTCAGGTAGCAATGTCCTCGCACACGTCTTGAAAGCCCGGTTTTCAAGAACCTCGGTGGATGGGATTTTGTACGTCGACTCAAGTTTCAACGTATATTTGATTGCATTTTCAGCAACGAGTGTTGTAAGAAGTTCGATTAGTTAAGGTTTGGTTTCAGCCAAGAAAGATTCATAGTCCGCTAATTGATTAAAATTTTTCTTATAATAGGCTTTACATAAACCTCTAAACCCTGTGGTGGTCAAAACGAATCCTTCTCTCGTTACTGCAGCTAAACGGTGACTTTTCAACCGTTTATTATTTGCGTTGTTTTCTCTGTTGACCGTTATACTATCAAGAGCCTGCTAGCATGCCTCATCGCCTTCGCTGTCACACAGTTCTTCGAACGATCTTTTATCTACACCTAATAATATAATAATGGCCTTACTTAATATAAACCGTGAAAATGTGTCTAAGTGTTAATAAATTGAAAAAAAATTGGCCAGGACGGTAGGGTGAAATGTATAATATTTACTCTAAACAATATATTAAAGTCATAACTATATATATTTTTTACTAAATAATTTATAGTGAATGTTACATATAAAAAAAACCTACTACGGTAACCTACCCTAACCTAACGTATAAAAAATTAATGCGGTATACATATTTTTCACTAACCTGTAGCAACTCTTGAAGTTGACGCCATATTATTTTCGGCTTGGACAAATGGTTCGTCGTCTGCGCTTCCCCAAAACTGTTGTTCTGCCTGTCGACCTGTATTGGAAAAAAATATTTTTTCAGTATAAATTAAATGTTAAAGATTGTTGAACGGATTGAATCATTAAAAGGAAAAAATAGCTTATAACCATAAAATATATGAATGGCTACATAATTTTTTTTAAATTAAATTTAAAGGTCTATTCAATGATATATTGTGAATATATTTGTTTATAAGCTAATTTTTTTTTCTTTTCATGGTGTTAAAGTAAATATATTTTAATTTAATATTGGTGATGTGGTTCAAGTTTCTCTTATAAAAAAAATCACTATATACTTGTAAAAAATAATTCATTTACTAACCTAAACCAGATGTTGAAGGCATGTGTGATGTGTGCTGAATAACCGACGCCCTTTGTTGAAGAGGATTTCCCGGACGCCCGTTTCGACCCGCACCATCTGAATAAATGTTATATTTTATTAAATTAAATCACATTTTTGTTTTAAGTATAAACAAAAAAAAAATGTTTTCTTACCGTGTTTGGCAATGCAGTGTCTGGATAGATTCCCTTGATACCTAAAGTCATAATCACATTCTCCGCATGCAAACCTAATACCTTGGTGGACTTTTAAATGTGTATTAAGATTAGAGCTTGTAGAGAATGATTTCTCACACAAACTACACTTATACATGTTTAAGAATTTAATAAGTTTACTAAAATAATAATAATATGTTAAAAATATGTAATATTATGTTAATAGGTTAAAAAGCTTAAAAAATGTGTTAAGTGCGTTAGTATGTGTTAATATGTTATTTAAGCTATTCGATTAAATGCGTTAATATGTTGTATGCGGTAATAAAATAATATTAAGATTATAATATGATATTTTGTTTTTAAAAAAACACAAAATCGATTTATATAAAATTAAACAGTGAAAATTAATGTAAACTGCTGAGCAAAAACTACTGTTGACGGTAGGTTAGCAAAATTACATCTGACGGTTGTACACAGTATAATAATTGATCATGCTGATCACTGCAAACTCCTTCCAAAAAAAAAAATCCCTTCCTCTGCATTCATAAGCCACCCCCCAAAAATGTAGGCGTTATTTTCTCGCCATTAGCGCTAACCAAAAAATGTAATCTTAAAACGCAGGTGTCATCTGTTACGGCCAAATTATTTGCACCTGTATAATACACGCTAAGGGTTCATATGGTGTACAGAGTTCTGATAAACCCATCTTGCTTGGCGCCACCATACGGTCGGTCTATATTATATATTATCAAAGGTATTGTCAAAGATTTCTAACGACTATTTGTTTTGCCCCTTTTGTTATATTTTATGGTACATATTCATGTTATATATGCCAATTCTAATAACGATTTTTTCGGCGTCAGACTGACGCGTCGATTTAAACCTACATACCGAAAATTTATATTATATTCTATCTAATAGTATATATATATATATATATATATATATATATATATATATATATATATATAAATATATATTGCAAGTTATTATATTATACTTTTTGCTTAAATTTAAATTTTTTAATATAGTTTTTTAGACTACACTTGCAATAATCAGTTGAGCCGCTTGTTATTATATAGTTAACCAAAAAATGAAGTTTTAAGTATATTATAATTTACGTTATATTAAATAATAAAATGAGGCATTGGTTTTTTTTTAAACTAAAAAATAAGTTTATTTTAAGTAGAACTATTTATTTTACAATCCTAATCTTAATTCTAATATTAGTAAAAAAAATTACACTAACTATCACTGTTTTCTTAAATCTGATATTAGTAAAAAAAATTACAAGTTAATATATTCAATGTCTAAATCAACATAGTTTACAAACTTGTCATGAGTGAGTAAACTCCAATTTCTCGCAATTGATGTGTCAATCGTGTACCATCGGTGCAGTGGTTGTCTGCATTTTTTACAATGCATTAAACGCATAAATGCGAAAAATGCATTGATGTCTTTGATTGCAAAAGTTCTTATCCCAAACTCGGGCTGCCTCTCTACGCCTTCAAAATTGATCACAATGTACGTTTCCCTTCTACTATTTATTGCAATTAAAATTTATTAAAAAAAAAAAATTGCATGCAATGCATGACCTATGTCAATATTACGTCAGCTATGCGTTTGTTGCAACAAAAATGACGTCAGATGACAATATAATACACTCACGTGACGTCATTTGTTGCAAACAAATTTGCACATTCCATTGATATCATCGGAATTTTAATGGGTTTTTAATTGTCCGCTGCTTCCAGAAAAATGCTGATCTTGCACATTTTTAATCGGTGGCGGCTTCCTTTGATCCCCAGAATCGGCGTTTTATAGACTACTAGAGAGGACTGAGGGCAAAGCGAAAGATATGGAGAGCTAAGGCAAAAAAAGCTTACAACAAAATTAAACAGCGGGTCGAAATGATAAAACAACCCCCTCCTGACAGCATTTAACAGAGTTCAACACAGTTAGTGCAGTCACGTAAACAATCCGGTAGGAAAAAAAATCCAGAGAAACAGAGCAAAGGTAGTTAGAGAAAATAAAAAACTATTGAAAACGATAACAGCTTTGAAACAGCAAGCAAATAAATGGCGCCAAAAATGCTGGAGGATGAGTAATGGAACGAGTAATATGAAGTCCCCCAGAAAAGTATTTTCAGAACTAATGAAACATGGAAATAAGAAATCAAACGAAAGTTGTTGTTTGGTGAAGCAATAAAATGTCAGTTGACACAACGTTTTAAAAAGCTCTCTTCACATTGAAAAAAAAGAGAGTTTGGAAAACTTTTGGTTGGAAATTAATTTTTTAAAAAAAAGTATAAGTTAATGTGTAATTTGCGTGGCACGATTTCAACTAAAGTATTCAATAGTTCACGTATTACTATATTTACGTATTTACATATACTGCTCACAAGCAGTTACGATCAAAAGTGAGTAAAATAAATGCGTTAGTCAAACAGGATATTCATGATTTTTTTGAAGATGATGAAGTGTCAAAGGTGTGTCCAGGTAAAAAAGATTGTATAATGAGGTATAAAATGAAAAAACAAAAAAGAGTTCTTACTGATACCTTGAAACGTTTGCATGTCAAATTCTTGGAAAAAGTTTATTACAAAATTGGCTACGTTTCGTTTTGTAAATTAAAGCCATTTTGGGTGGTTAAACAAAAGTTTCTGAAAGGGACAAAGGCTTATGCAAAGTTCATGCCAACATTGAGTTTCTGGTTTCAGCGTTATTTAAAGCCAACATCATTGAAAATGCTAACCCAAAAGAATTCGCCCGTCATATTTGTTGCCAAGTTGATAATGTAGCCTGTTTACAAATGATGTGTGGTAATTGCAAGAATTTTCTAATTCCATATCATTTATTTGAGGAAGAGACTACCGTCACCTACTTCAAGTGTCAAATAAAAAGTGAAATGTTTAAAGACAAAAACCATACTTCTCGATCTGTTAAACACACTGTGAAAGACAAAAACTGTTCCTGCAACGGACGCTGTAAACACTTTCAATGATGAATTTATTAAATATTTATACAATGAAGGAAATGTAATTCATCAATTCCGTGCCATAAAGATGCTGAGACAAAACTGAGTGCCAAATGCCGTCATTAGAGATTTTAAAACTGAGTTTCCCCTTAAAAATCTTTAGCTTGAATCTGACTAGATAAAACGGAATGTTTTCCGGAACGATGTCCATCGTTATTTGATGATTTTCCACATTGCTGAGCCAAGTTGTCGATAATAGAATTATTTGTAGACATCTCCGACACTCTTCTAATCGTATCCTGTACCGGATAAGTAATAAATAATACCTCGAGTTCTTTATCAATTTTTTGCAGCAAATCCATCTTGAAGCACTACTCACACACAACTAATGTTTAACATCAACAACAACTATTACTTATCTTACGTATGTCCGTACGCTTGTAAGTTTTGGGGTACGGCGAGGGGCGAGGGGAGGGACACGATACTTACCTAGGAAAACTACATCATCAGGGGGTAGGGGGACATCACTGACCTAGGATAAAAAATGCATGCCAATTCTGGGAAGAATGGAATGTAGTGACGTCATTGGATGTACCGAACTTTGTGACGTCAACGCATTCCATTCTTCCCAGAATCGGCATTTTATTACCTACTGCAGCGGAAAACACAATTAGCTTTAGTGAATTGTCGAACAATGTAATAAAAACAAAAAAATTCACAAAATAAGTGAAAACAAAAGAGAAAAACCCGAATGGATTATTTAGGCCTCCAGGAAATGTCACCAACTTGATGTAGACTTCTTTTCAAACTTCCGCCGTCGGCCCAGGGGGAGTTGAGATACACGTCGTCATCGTCTTGGTTAAGTTTCTGAAACAAAAAAAAAACACAATCACGCGTTTGTTAGGCAAACAATTTTAATTATGATATTTTCTCAAAATTACTATCCGTGCAATTATAGATTACATATATTTTTTGTATGTATAGATTCATATAAAATCATAGCGCACCACTGTTACTAATGATGACTTTGTATCACAAAAAATACTTACTTTATTAATACATGTTAAGTATTTACCCTACTCATAAAATATTAATATAAAGAACATTTTATGATAATAAAACAATCATTATCAATAGATCTATGCGTATAAACAGTGTCAACATTTACAAAACTACCTTACCTTTAACTCTTCTTGTTTTTTATACGCATGGGCCATTAACAATTTTCTGTCTTGTTCACTTAATGGCGGTTCCCGAGCTGGTGGCCCTGATCCAGTCTTTGTCAACTTCAATACAATTTTCGTTTTTTCATTACGGCCCAAAAAATCTCTCATCTTTTTATCAGAATCTCGTAATAACTCACGACCAGAAAACCAAAGCTGAGCTGCACTAGGTTCGATTACCTAACAAAAATATAATATCTTTTATTAATATCCTTTATGACCGTTTTGACATTTAAGCTTATAATTTTAGTACAGTTAGACTAAACTTAATATTTAAAATGAACTACTAGTGAGAACAGACATTATTATATAATTATATAATACTTTATATTATCATCAGGATTAATAGTGGCTTTGCTACTATTTATGGCAGTTACCCTTGTGGTACATACTATATTCGAACGCTTTTGTGCTACTTAATACAAATATTATATTATTATTA
This sequence comes from Adelges cooleyi, assembly GCF_023614345.1. NCBI lineage: Eukaryota > Metazoa > Arthropoda > Insecta > Hemiptera > Adelgidae > Adelges > Adelges cooleyi. The sequence continues at coordinate 22,257 of NW_026096440.1, forward strand.
TAATATGTATATTATAATGTACATAATACATAATGCGCTAGAAAATAATTTACACCTGGATAATTTTGACTGTAGCTACACCATTATTTAAGCTATTTAAAATAAATAAACAATAAATTAAGAAATATCAAGCCATTAAATAAAATCAGATAGTTAAATATTAATGTAAAATGTACCAAATATATTTGCCCACTTATTAATATTTATTAGCAATTACTTGTAGTGTTATTGAAACTCTTATTTTTAGTGATCAAAGCATTAACTAATTTTATAATTAAAGCTTTTTGTAGCTTTACTAACCTCTAGAGACGCATGCGTTCCAGTCAGATCTTCATTGTTTTCCAACTCAAGTCTAATATTATCATGAGGTGGAAGATTCATCGGATAAATTATCATGACAACCCCTCTAAGCATATCCAACGCTTCTTGAACCTTTTTCTGAGTTAAAGTTATTTGTGACTGAACCAACTTCTATGGCACAATAGGATATCATTAAAAATAATATACAAAATTATGATTTTCAGTTAGTTTTATAAGTATTTTACCTTAGAAACACAAGCCTTAGCTTCTTCGATTGTTTTTGTCAACAAATTTTGCATTTGCTCATTAGGCTGTTTACCATTTCTACGTCCTATTGGGTCTTTATTGTATGAAAATCCACCACTTGGTATACATTTTTCACCCCAGGTATCAACTAACTTGAGTTCAGAAACTTGTTCATCGGTTAAACCCATTATTTCTGATGGTAATAGTGTGCCATGTTTTTTAAGCTCTTCAAGTTCTTGATGAAAATAAACACCAATAAAGTTTCATAATTTATATAATTTAATCGTTAAGTAAAATAACGAATAATTACATACCACTACATATTCTGGATATCTTTAAACGTCCATTATAAATTGTTGTGATATTTAAAGTACAATCATCAACAAGAGTTTCTAAAGATGCATCATATAAAAACTGACTTTCATCACCATGCTTAACATGAATCAAAACCATTTTTACAACTAAAATAACTGAAAAAACATATAGGAAAGTTTGTATTATATTTGTTTAATGTGTAAAAAAAAATTAATCTTTGTTAACTTATAATACTTATATATTTAACTATATTTTATAGTTAAAAGAAAATGAATGTTTTGAAGCCTTCGCTGCTATATTATTTAGGTGTAAAATTAAAATGTAGGTCCTTGTTTTTCTGGTGGGTTAAATTATTTTAATAAATCAGTATTAATCTATGGGTAATAATTTAAAAGTTGTTTTTTATCATACATTTAGTCACAGAAGAAATTATTAATTTACCCCATAAACTTCAAAACATTTACATTATTAAGCGTCCTGACTGATACAACATCAATAACATAATCATTAGTAATGAATTTTATACTAAGTTGATCATTTTTTACTTTAAACATCAAAAAAACAATACTAATAATGTCATCTTGGTTCTTACCGAGTCAACTTTTGGGAAATTGAGTAGCAAAAAGAAATATCCAGACGATTAATCAATGTTTGAATGTGTTCTACAGAATTAGCAGAAGCTGAATAACACAAATTTGAATAACGAAATTCAAAATGGTTCTTATAGAAATTCCGTATTATATATCAACTGAACACGGATACCATGGCAACCATTTAAAGCAGCGGTTCCCAACCTTTTATGAGCGTGACCCTAACATTTTTAATTTAACTTTTGGCGACCAAAAAAAAAAAAAAATCATAATTGCAAACACAACTTGAATTTATTTATTATTAACATAAAAATGGTAAATATGTATATTTACCTATTCTCAAATAACTAAATAAAATAAATTTAGAAAAATACAAATAAAAAACTGATCTGTTAACATAGGGTGACCATACGTCCCGTATTATACGGAATTGTCCCGTATTTAAACTTTGTGTCCCGTTGTCCCGACAAAAGTAATACGGGACGCATTTTGTCCCGTTTTTCCAAGTCCATCCCGTATTAATGCCGTTTTTTCCATACTGTTAATTTATAATTTCTGAAATTTATTTTACTATAAAATCGTTTTGTTTACGATATTTTTGTACAACATTATTCAATATAGAATATTAAAATCTATTATTTTTCAGTGGGAGGTATTTTTAGATTCTTATTTTGATTATAATTGTTCGTCACATTGTTGTCGGTGATATAAAACGTATATAATGTCATAATACCATAATAGTGTTATATTTTCGTATATTTTGATATCATTGGATTATTATTAGAACAATCTCACTGGTCGCGGCCAGTTCGTTATCTACAATATTATTAGATCTATGTATCATTGTAAATGTTATTTGTTATAATATTTGTACTCATTCAGTCTACATTTTGTCCGTCGTAGTAATAGTGTTCAGTCGTAGTGGTGTCATTTAAAATGTACAGTTTGTTTATTTTTTTCTCACAATGCCGAAAAGGAGGTGTGTTTTTGCTCCAAATTTAAAACCCGAATTTCCTCTTTTTAAAAGATGCTGATGAAGTTGGAAAAGTGTTTTGTACAATATGTAAATCGGTATTTTCTATAGAACATGGTGGACTTTCAGATATAAAACAACATACCACAAAAGTGAAAAAACATTTATTGGCGTTATCAGCTGCATCAAAAAATGAAAAGGTAACTTCTTTTTTTTTAAAGAATAATCCGAGTGGATCCACTGACGAAAGTAGACGTACCGCGGCACAAGAAGGGATATTCGCATTTCATACAGTTGTACACAATCACTCATTTCGATCGATGGATTGCACATCATCTCTTTTAAAACAAATTTATAATAAAAAATTCACTTGTGCTCGAACTAAGGCTGAATCGATTGTTTTAAATGTGCTAGCTCCTTTCGCCATGCAACAGATTTGTAAGGAATTAGAAAATATGAATTTTGCTACTATCATGATAGATACTTCTAACAATAAAAATCTGAAAATCGTACCCATTTTAATATGTTATTTTAATCCAAATCTGGGAGTACAAATTAAAGTTTTTGAAGTGACAAATTTAAAAGGAGAAACAGCAGATATTTCATTAAATTACATCATTGAAAGTTTGAAAAAATACAAGTTATTGGATAAAATTATTGCATTTTCTGGTGACAATTGCAATACTAACTTTGGAGGTATTTTACGAAAAGGAAAAACAAATGTTTTTTTCAATCTTAAATAATAATTTAAAAACGAATATATTATGGGATAGGTTGCGCTGCTCATATTTTGCATAATGCAATTCAATCAAGTGCTGATGTGTTACCTATTGATGTAGAAATTATAGTGAACAAAAATTTTTCAATTTTTTCATATCTATACAGTTCAAGTTGAACATTTGAAAGAGTTTTGCGAATATGCAAATGTCGAATATAAAAACATACTTGGAAGTGTAAGAACTCGTTGGCTATCTTTATTACCGGCCATAACAAGAATTATTGATATTTACCAAGGTTTAAAATTATACTTCGAAAAACAGGAAAAGTGTCCAACCATTTTAAAATCTTTTTTTAATGATCCTATGTCTAAAGTATGGTTTTATTTTTTGCAAAGCCAATTAAAAGTTGTCTGTGATACTGTGACAAAAATAGAAGGAGATAAAATATCAGCATGTGAAGTTGCAGAGGAATTAGAGATTTTGGTTGGAAAAATAAAAAATAGAAAAAATCAAAATTTTCTTACATCAAATATTTTATCGATTTTAAATGATTTGAAAAACAATAATATGTATGATCAAAGCTCATTCAAAAAAAGTACTGATCTATTTTATAATACTTTTTATCTTACATAGAAAAATGAGGTTGCCATTTTGACGAGTTAAAAGTATTTTGTTGGGTTCAATTAATAAATTGCCCTACTTGGGAAAATGTATACAATTTCTTATAGAAAAAAACCAAAATAATTCAAACCTAAAACTGGACGAAGATAATTTGTTTGACGATTTCAGTCATATTGAACAAGTTTTTCAATCACGAATAAATGAATAGCAAAAAAGTTCAGCTAAATTGGAAGTTAAGTGGTGTGAAATATTTGAGTACACTAAAGCTCATAACATTGACACAACTAACATATCAGCAATTGTAGAATATGCTTTAGCAATGCTGGGTACAAATGCTGCAGTAGAAAGGATTTTTTCTACCATTAATGTCTTATGGACGGACGAAAAAATCGTCTTTTAGTTGAAACTATAAAATCAATTATCATAGTGAAAACACAGTTTTCAAACTATTATTGCAATGATTTTTATAATATTTTATTAAAAGAAAATAAATTACTTGATGCAATTAGTTCAGCACAAAAGTGTACAAAAATAGCAGAAGAAGACCAACCATCGTCATCAAAATAAATATTTTTGTGTTTTTGTTTACGTACGAATATTTACCAACCATATTTTATTTATATATAAAAAACATGATACAGTACACATTAAATTTAAATTTGTTTTTTTTATATTATTATATTTAGTTAGGTAACTTACATAATACATGTATAATCTTAATTTTTAACTAGTTCACCATTAATATCAAAATAAATTGTTTTCATGTATCTATATATATTTAAAAAATTATTCATCAGATTATTTTGTTTTTTGAAATGTCCCGTATTTTTATTTTATTTTTATGGTCACCCTACATTACTACAACAACAACTGTTTAAATTAAAATTATATATTTCTAAAAGTTGATTTTCTTAGTGGATTATTTGTTGCCATATGCACTTTAAGAATTTCCTTTATTTCTTTTGCATTTGTATCTGCTGTTGTCTATGACACTTCACGTTTATTGGGTAGTGCAAAAAATGCACTTCCTTCACTTACGTCATTCGTCCATGATGCATAGTAGTGTTCCTTGGCTTTTTCAACAATATTATGTAACACACAAAATGCTGAGATAACCTGTGGCATAAATTTATAATTTACATCGCATCGTTTTAATAAGCATCTCCAACGTCCTTTAAAGCGACCAAAGGCATTTTCAATACATATTTTAGCTGAAAAAAGGTAGGTGTTAAAGGATTCTTGTTCCGGTGTTAGACTACCAGTATACCCTTTTATAAGCCAAGGTAGAAGAGGGTATGCAGGATCACCAGCTATCATTAAAGGTATTTCTGTATTAGTGAGATGTATATTGTGCTTTGGAATTAATTTGTTGTTATTTCTATATAAACTTAAATCTTTTAAAACAGTGGCATAGTGTACACTTGCTGGATGCTTAATTGTGATATTACGAAATAGTTAATGATGATCAACAAAACCCTACAATACCATTGATGGCCAACCTTTTCTATTTACAAAATCTCTATAACCAACTATCGGTGGCTATATGGGAGCATGAGTCTCATCAATAGCACCAATAGTTTGTTCCACACCAGTTTTTTGTTTTATAGATTGTGCTATAAGTTTAGCTTCTTCGATTGTAGGCATGGTTATTTACAATGGTTTCAAAAATGTATTTATGGCTTTACAAACTTGGTAAACACAATTATGAACGATACTTTTATGCACTCCGAAAAGGTTACCTACTACTCGATACTCTGAGCAACTTGTTTGTTTGATAATCACAATTACCATCTTTTTCTCAACAGATAGTGATGGTCTAACTGCGAGTGGATTAGGTGATAATTCAAAAAATAGTTGGGTACATATATAATCAAATGTTGATTTTGACATACGAACATTTTCTAGCCAATCTTGATCTGTGAAATTATTGTTTACAATACGCTCCCAAAAGTCTTCACTTCTCTCCTAATAAAATAAATACTTTTGTAAATAATAATTTTTAATATAATTTAAGAGATGCAACTAGTAGCTAGAAGGAGGCTCATTCTAATATTTCTATTATTGTTATAATATAACTACCCTCATCCATAAACTCCTAGCCCTAGTAAATGTACTCTGTTGGTCCACTAGAACAAGGAAAGGAGCATCCTGGACAATAGTCGATTGTGATGTGGTAGTGCCACAAAGATATAACGCCAATTTATATTTTAATAGTTTTCTTTTGTTTTTTATAATTTTAAATAATAGTTTTCTTCTTATTTTAGACCTTAATCTTTGACGTATCAATTCCACAGCAACAGAAGTAATAAATTTAATATTTGCCATGTTATGTAAAAAATTATTACAAGACGAAAAATTGGTAATATATTGTAATTTATATGACGTGAATGTAAATTTATATCTAATAATATCAAGTATAAACATTATCATCATTGAATGATATGACCATTATCAGATCTCTTGGAACAAAATATGATTAAGTCATATAGCAAAAACATTTAATTAAAATCGTTTTACAAAATGTTCTCTAAACCGATTTAATATTTTGGATATATAAGCGGATATGATAGGTTTTAAGCTAAACTGTTTTAAGAAATTCCAAATCGATTTAATTTCAACCCGTTTTAACGCCATCATATAAACGTACTAATTGTATTCTAGGTAGCAACATATGGGTCATTGCTGCTGATTTAGATCACACTTGTTATAAACTAATTGTTCTGCGAGGATAAATTGAATTTTTATTTAATAAAAAATATTGAATTTATACAATGAAATCTTTATGTAATAAATAAAAAGAAGTAAAGCGGAAGGGGGTAAAGGTAAGGTAAGTATATAATGTTTATGTGTGTATATAAGAGAGCGGGGTATGCATATGTATTATTATATTAGTTTTCCGCTATACCTAATTTTATCATTACATAGTTATTATTATTATAATGTTTTACCTTTGTGTGGAGATACTATTTACTATTATGCACTTAATGCTGGTGTGATATTGTCAAGATGCATTCGACGTTTATTAAATATGAAAATATAAGTATGTATACGCAACTAAGACCGGTGGTGTATCACAGACACTAATAACGTGTTTTAAGTGCTCGCGTCACAACGCTACCCTTATTATCAACCTATCTCGACAGAGTACAATTCTATATACGGTTTTGTAGCGTATATAATAATAATTTAACGCTTGCTAGTAGTAGCAACACCAAGAGATTATTATAACATTCTATACTGCTCGCTGGTTAAATTAACCACATACAATATAGTCAGGCCAGTTAAACCATTAGAATTGATTTAAGTACTTTGGCAAACGGTTCATTAGGATAATAGTTTAGATGTAGTAAAGGTAATGTAATAAATCAATAAACAACTTTTATGTTTTAAGTAAATGCGACACGCGTATGATATAGATCTCGTATAAAGGAAGTGTGTAGAGGATATGTGATGGCTATTTAAGAATGCACATCCCGCGTCGGACTGCAAAGCAGCTACCCAGATAGGCGTAGATGGTATTGAAAGGAAAGGTTTAGGTAGAGGAAGGAAGACTGACTGACGCTCCGCTGGTCCGGAAGCTGGTTTTATGCCTCTCTTTCGGGTCATTAAAGTTCGTTAAGGATCGTGTAAGTTCGATCAGATTCGGACAGCGGATTATGAAAAGACAACCCCCTCTTAATTAGTTCATTGATGTTTTAAGATGTACGCTTCCATGTGTAATAAGTGTCAAGGAGAATAGATAATTATCCTATGAGATACTATACACACGACGCGCGCTTCGTATATTGCTAATAACATGATAATAATTATTGTATAACAGTATTGTGTAATATATGTTATTACAAATGGGGGATAACTCTTTTATGTTACGCCCTCGTAACATGAAGTGGAATATAAAAATAAATGGAATATAAAAGTGCAATATATAATGAAATATGTCTTATACTAAAATAAAAAGGTGTAGCATATGGCTTTGTATATAAGTTCCAAAAATGTGTGTGTGTGTGTGTGTGTGTGTAATGAATTAATGTGAGGGTGTTTGTGAGTTTGTAGTATGATTTGCTTTGGATCGATGCCTTGGTCTTCTATAACCCAGTCGTTTTAGTCTGCGTTTGTTTCGTTCAGATTTCAGATTAAAAAGAGTAATCGTTTCATTTGGTGTTTTGGACTGCGATTGTTGGTTAGTGTCTTGTATGCCATGCCGTAAGAATAATGGCAAAATTTTGTGCAGTCTGATTTCTTATTCATGACGAATACGAATTTGTAGCATGTGTCGTTGATCAAAATTGAATGGTATTTGTAAAGTGATGTGTTTTGCAAATTCCAGAATAAATGGACCGCAATCGTAAGTCGATGTCTGTTTCGGCGTGTCTCCTTTTATAATTGTCCATTCAGTTTGATTGATGGCCATTAAATCTGAATATTGATTTAACATTAGGGCAATATTTTTTGTGATGTCTGGATAGAATCTGTGTAAACTATCATATTGTGTGATTGTAGCTGAAGGAATGTGTACTGTGTTTAGTATCCAGTGATTATTTCTAACCAATAATGGCAAGAACAGATATTGCTTGGAGAAAATAGGGTGTTTGAGTAATTGTGCTTTCACATGGGTTGAAAGTTTTTCTGTGAACCCTGATTGGAAAGTATAATTGATTGAAGAAGAGTGTTGTGTAAGTAAGTTGAGGTAATCGTCGATGAAAAACGAAGTGTACCAAGATTTATATAGATCGGAAGACATATTGATGAGAATGACTGAATTATGAAACAAGCGCGTGTGTTGTTATGAAGATCGAACGAATGACTGTAGCAGTAAGGTATAAATTGTCACGACGGAGTGGTGTGAACGTATGCACCCTTGTAGTAATTAGGTGTTGTTAAGATATATATAGTATAAAAGCGTGGATTATCGCGTATTTATTTATGCAATTGTTATAAAAAATTATTTACAATGTAATTGTGTGATAAGTTGGAGAATTTTTTGTTTGGTTGATAATTCATTTGTTATCCATTGTAATAATAAGGATTTTGGTGTTTTTAGTTGTGGTCAATGAATTTAAAACCCAAAAGTAATTGACCTAGATTAAAATGGTCATGAATTAAGGATGCTTCTGACAAAATATCTAATATTACACTTATAGGTTCATTATTGGAGTTATTAAGGTAAATGCATCCGTTTTCATTGGGAATGGCGTCTGACATTAGTTTATTATTTCTGTATTTGATTGATGTGATCTGAATGATTTTGTTGTGAATAATATTGCCTATATAATTAGTATGAATAGGAAAAACTCTTGTATATGTATTTCGATCTAAACAGTGATCATTATGAAAAATGTGGAGTGTTCTGAGTGTTTGATAGGATATGTCAAATGTTTAAAAGAATTTTGTATTCTGGCATGATTGTGAAAGTAATGGTAAAATAAATGTTTGTTAGCATGTGATCGTATTATTAAATCATCTGGTGAGTTTTGTATATCCACATCATCATCCCATATACCTGAAGTGATTGATAAGATTTTGATAATAAAAATATTAGCATAGTGCATGTATGATAATGTTAAGGCGAAAACCTCAATTAATTTATAAAGCTTGGAGTAATGACCAAGGTTGTGTTGAGACAAAGTTGAGTGGCAAAGAAAAGAAAGAATTCTGTTTTGCTACAGATAGTTAGGATTTGTGAAATAGAAAAACCTTGATCGGTGCCTTGTTTTATTGCATCGGTGAGAATGATGGTTAGATGTTTTGGATGAAAAAATTTGTTTTGTGTGTCAAAAAAAAAGTATAAGTTGTCATTATCATCTTTGAAATGTTTAATTGGGTTATGTAGGATGGATATGGAATAAGGGTGTTGATATATTAAATGTTGTTTGTCGTCTGATTTTAGTATGTTAATGTATTCTCTATTGTATAAGATACGCTCATAGTTTCTGTTGTGAAAAAAATGTAGTGTGATGGGAGCCAATTTTATTTGTGGACTTGTTGAAGGTATTTTTTTGGTGCAATCAGTTATAATAAAAGGATCTCCTGATACTCAAAAGTAATATTTCTCACCATATCCTCGCTTTTGCGGTCGATGTAAGTTGTGTAATTTGTATTAAAAAAAAGCTTATGCATCTTGTGTTCTAAAATAAAAGTTAGATTGATATGATAGATGTATTTGTGTGTTATGTATAGATATGTCCTTTTGTTAATGTATTAGTTAATAAATGAAATATTGATGGTGATAATAAAAAGTAATTGAATTGGTATTATTTCTTTCGAGATATTATGTTTTGTGTTTTGTTATGCTAATTTGTTTTCATTTCGTGATTGTTTGTCGTGGATTTTTTGTTTAGCTTTTGTTCGTGTAAGAATTTTTTGCGAAATGTTTGGTGCATTTGTTTCTTTGTAAACATGTTTAAAGTATCAAGTGTATAAAAATACTGAAGTTTGGAATGATATGAGTCAGTAGAATCCCAATTAATTTTGTCTAACATTTGTGCTACGTATAATTTTGTTAGAATGTTTTTCATACCTTCATAGTGTAAGCCTGCATCAGATGGGATGTCGTTTTGTTTCTAAAAAAATTGCGTGTTCATCTGGAGATACAGATGTTTTTTTCTGTATGGCCTTTTGCGATCTGAGGCGCAAGAAGTTGTGGTGTGATTTGTTATATCATTGTGTTTTTCCATGGAATTGGTTACTGTGTCGGATATATTGTGTTTGATGGGAACTGTGTAATATATATATAATGTGTTATATATGTGTAAAAAAAATTTCTGTGTTGAAAAGTTAATGTTTGGATTATGTAAGTTTAAGGTTGTGATAATGTGGTTGTTGTAATATTGTTTGTCATTTTGAGTAAAAAGGGTGTTGTGGTTTTTTTTTTTTTTTTAATAGAATTGTGAAATTATTGATGAATTAAATATTTATGGTAGGTTGTTTATATGTTGTTGAATTTGATTAAGTCCGGTTTTGGAGATTAAGTATTTAAAAAGGCAGGATGTATTCATGGCATCGTAGATAGGGTTGTGTGCCTGTAATTTAGAATGTGTGTCTTTGCATATTAAACTATGAGCTTCGGTTAGGTTGAGTAAATTGCCATTTTTTATGAAAATGCCTAATATAGTTGAACAGATGGGTTTTTTTTTGTTTTTGAAATCATAGAGTGATATGTAACTGTATTGGTTGGCTGAGGTTTGTTGTACATGTAAGTTTCAACAAATTTTCTAAAATTTGTATAGTGATGTTTTGGGAGCGGTGATGGTTGAAGTTCTCTCATTACTAAAGGGGGTCCTCTAAGTTTGACAGGGGTGGCATTTCCAAAACTCTCAACAATCGCCACCCAAAACTAAAATGTCATTGCCCTGATAATTACCGAACTCTGTGTCCAGGGCTAAGTATGTAGCTTTGTTTTCCATATTTTCTTTTTTCGTTGGAGATAAAAATAAAAATGTATTACACAAATTTAATCACAATATTGAGTAAAATGTTGTTTAGTTTATGCACAAAAAATTGTTTAAATACGCACTTTAAAAGAAAAATGTGTATATATATATATATATATATATATATATATATATATATATATATATATATATATATATATATATATATATATATATATATATAATTGTATGTAATATAAAAAGGTAAAAGATAAAATTGTTTAAGACACGATAGATATATATTTTTAAGCACAAGAGTAGTATAAGATGCGGCGTTTAAGTTAAAATGGACTGATCAATGTTCGCCTTTAAGATCCGTGTGTTAGGGAAATTTTCTTATTCATTTTGAGGGATTTGTGTAGAGGGAGTAAAGGGTTAATTTGTCGTTGGTTTTAGAAGTGGTTAAGTGGTAAAGCGTAGATGTGATTATAATATAAGGATCGTTTTTGTTATCTAGGGTACCAGGTTTGTGCTATTAATTAATAAATTTATGAGTAATAGTGGGTATTGTGTATTTTATAAGGAAGCTCTGGGAGATTGATAATCTAAAACATTACTGTATTCTGAAGGTAATGTCGGGTATGTGCGTTTTGGTGGTTTAGGTAGTTGTGTGTTGGGCATGTTAAATTTAAGTTTGTCCATAAACGTGATGTCTGGTTGTACATGTAGAGTTGGTGTTTATAAGGGTTCTGTTTTTATGCATATTAGTGTTATCTTTATATTGTTTTTGATGGGATTTATGCATTACATAATGCGTGAGACTTGAACAGGCTGCGGCAAGTAACTTTATACTGAATCCGAAGGATTGGTATAATATTGACATATTTAGTACTGTATTAAGGAAAATCATGGTGATTTTATATAAAAACAGAATTCCGACAACCAGAGACCATGTTTCCTACCCATGTAAACCAACCCCATAAATTAGCAATCTTTTGTTCAATCATTTTGCTAAGTATGTCTTGATCAATTAATGAATTAAGTTTGAGTCCTTGATTCATAACCGAATAACCGAGTGACTCTATAATTATGTTGCTTTGTGCGGCAGATACTTCTTGTGGGAATAAGAGATAAGTTAAGATATAATGATAGTATCAAAACGGTCGGAGTGGCGAGCATAGGCGGTGGTGTGGGGAGCAGCAGCCCAATTAATGTCCGAACAACATATCAAAATTAGAACTAAGTTAATTGTGAGCCCACCTCGCGAAGAGGAAAACGGGATTTTATAACTTTAAATATTTGTAGTGATGCTAATAAACGATGCTGTCTGGGAGCAAGTAGTGTGTAAACAGTTCCCTCTCAGGTTAGCGATTACTTAAAAAAAAAAAGGCAATATTAGTTGCATCAATTATAAAAGAGATAGAATCTGTTTATCTTTAGGCTATTGACGATAATATGAATGTGTTCCTAGGTATAGCAACTTGGTATAATATAATTCATATCAACGCATACTGAAAACGTAGGGAAATTTGAGATTTGGCATATAGAAATTATGATACATATGGACAACCAAACAAACTACTTTAGTAAAGTTTTTGTGAGTATACATTAAGATATAGTATTATCAAAAAATAAAGCTTATCGTTTTTTTTTTGGTATACTTTACATGTACAGATATGAAGCAATAATATATTCGAAGAATTAGAAAATTTTTATAATGGTCTTAGTGATGCATCTCGTCTATCTATTTCAAAAGTTACCAGGCTAACTGAACATATTAAAAAAAAGCGAAACCAACAACCGATAAGTATTTCAGTAGTAATGCACTAGCTGAAAATTTATTAAAATACGGATTAACTTTTATGGGTACCAAAAAAAAAAAAAAAAAATACCTCCCGAATGCAATGTTTAGAATAGAAATTTGGAACTTGGTAGTTAGCAATTCGGTGCCCAACTAGATATGACGCTAGTGTCTATGGCGACGAAAAAGAAAAAAGGTTTTGCTAATATTGTCTTTAATGCACGATGATAACGTCGCTGATGAAAATACAAGTAAACTAAACCAAATAATGGATTACAACGCTACCAAAAGTGGAGTTGACACCGTAGATTTGATGTGTGCCAATGATCGTTTTTTTTACTTATCTTTATCAGCAATCAATTTCTACAAAATTTTCAGAGCCAATGACCCAGACTTTACAATAGTTCGAATAAATAAAAAAAAAAAATTTTAATTATTGAAGCCTTTCTCAAGAAATCAAAATACAAAACTATTTCTCCATCACTAAGTCGGACATGCGTTTTGTGTGGTAAACGAAAAAATAATCAAATTTCGACAACCTCCTACCAATGTAGTAATCACGTTTGTAAAAAGCACTCATCCAAAACTGTGCAATACAAAAGTGACCAAGAAAACTTTAAGGACGTATAACTGATTTAGTTTTTTCAACTCGTATAATTTAGTAATTTACTCGTAACAAGAGTTTATTATTTTGGTTATCCTGTTGTGAACCAACCCTTATCAGAAATAACACATACATTTATATATATATATATATATTACATTGTACAACTTATATTAGAAACACAGCCCTTAAATGCTATCTAACTATACATTGTGAACTATTGTGATATCTACAATATACTATTTTATGCAACACGTGTCGATCCCAAAAGGTCATAATGACGATATTGGCGAAAGCAGACGACTTGTTCACAGCTCGGTGACCCCGACAATGAGGCCAACTAAAGAGAACGCAATGTTTTGGCAACCTGTACGTTCCGATTTCACCTCGAAACTTGCCCTATTCGAATGTGCGAAAGCTGGTTTCCGCTCTTCCACTTTCTCCCCGCCCCTCTCACGCCCGGATGTCCAGAGACACTAAGGTCATGCACGTGTACAATTGCAACACTCTCTCTCCTGGCGAATCGTCATAAAAGGAGCACCGAGCGCCAAACCAAGGCAGAAGATCTGGGACCGCCACACACTATACTTGAAGCTCCTACCTGTCATCTTATTTTGAAGTCATAAGCGTGTTACAATTGTCTTGATCACTTTCATTGAGCATGCTACAAATACGCAATTGATGACTTTGATTTCTGATTATTATTATTATAAATTAAATCTTTTGTGTCTTAATTAAAAACTATCAACATTTGAACTAGCAATTGAAATTGCTGTTATTCAAAACCAGTTGAATAAACAATTTATTGCTGTGAAAGTGAATAATGCAAATAAAATAGAAAATAGTGTGAATTTAGTTCAAGGAGAACGTTCACAAAACACGTATGAGGCGAATTTAGTAAGTTATTAGTTTTACATAGCTTGGTGCCAACAAATTAAAAAATGTGGTTAATTTTTTACATTAGACGTGCAATCAGATGGAAAACAGTGTTGCCAAGTTAGCTATTTTATAGCTAGACCTAGCATATTTCAAACCACAGATAGCTATTGAAAATACCATCTAGCATATTGCTTGAAAAATGGCTTTTTTGGAAATTGGTGTAAAAAATATTTTATAGAAATAATAATTATACAGAAAATTTGTATTTAAAAAAATTATTTTTCAAAATTATAAAATATCTGTATGATAAGTGATAACATAATTTAAAATATTATTTACTATCACATTTCACTTTTCAGACAATAAACTGTCTGGTTAAAACTCAAGGTTTATAGATAATATTATCTATAAACCTTGGTTAAAACTCTACTATGTGTCTGGATAATACAGTGTTTAGTGTGACAACTGATAACCGTATTAACAATTTAACTGCCTTATCAATTTCATTAAAGTTGATAATAAAGATACTGATAACTGCTTTTAATAACAGAAAGTAAAAACATTTAATTTGAAAATCGTTGTACCTTGTGTAACTTGTAAGGTGTAATATTATAATTTATATTTCCAAAAATGGGTAAACCTCAGTACCTCCAAAAATTCCGTAAAGAGTGGCTATTAAAAAAAGAATTTAAAGATTGGTTGCTAGAAATTGAAGGCGATTCAACACAGGCAAAATGTAGATTTTGTAAGTCAACATTAAATGCTAAAAAATTCGATCTTGAACAACATATGAACAGTAAGAAACACAAAACTGCATGTTCGTCCTTTTCTTCAAGTAGAAGTCTTACTAACTTTTTAAAACCAAATTTGTCCTTGAGTACGTCTAGTGCTGAAGGAAGCTTGAGTCTTTTTATTGCAGCTCATTGCTCGATTCCTCCTATTTGTTACCTAGGTGAGCTTTATAAAACTTATTTTAAAGGATCCGAAGCAGCTGTTGACTTAAAACTACGTAGCACTTAAACGACTAATATCATTAATAACGTTTTGGCACCACATTTTACCGATGATCTTATTTCTAGTATTGGTGATAGCCCTTATAGTATATTAATCGATGAATCGACTGATATAAGTGTTATAAGATTTTTGGGTATATCAATTATATATATCAATAAATATTTGGGGAATATAATGAAATGGGCTACAAATATCCTGTTTTGACCAAAGATCAGAAATTAGAATGTAAAAAATGCCATTGTTATGCACATCATAACCCTTGATTGATATAATTTTATTGTTTACTCCTAACAGGTCCAATAACAACCGATCGACATCACCACACCATGTGACTATAATATTTTGTCCTATGTTGTAATTGATATAATATGTAATAAAGCTACTATTTAAGTTTGCCTTTCCTTCAAAAAGGCTGTCATAAAGTTCATTAAATGCTGCTGCTAATTTATCCGGTTTATTTTGAAAATTCTTTCTAACATGATTACGGTTGGTTTTAAATGTTTTTGTATGGAAAAACGTTCTTGCGATTTATCTAAATGGAAAATAATGGGTGTACCAGACAATTTTTGTACTGAATACCGCTGTAAAGAGTTGCTGATAGCTCCTGATACTAAAATAAGATTATTTTTGTTAAGATTAGTAAACTCGAAGTCCACGACTAAGAAGTTGGCTTGTGGTCAAAAAAAAAAAATATTATATAATTGTGAATAATATTATTGTCGACAAGAATCTTTTGCTAATGAAAAAGAAACAAAAATGCTTACTAACTAATTATGGAAGAAAAAAAAAATTTAACGAATTCGTTCATTAATCTTTATTGTTTAAGATATTATACAATTCTTCAGTTTTTAGCTTTTCAAAACATACTAGTTCTTTTAGTTTATTGGTTTCATTTCCGAACATGTGGAGTAGTTGTAGAATCTTATCTCCCACCGGAAAATTCTGTTCGCGTGCGGATTTGTCATAATAATCTTTGTTTTTATTTTTTGATTTAAGAAGATTATCATGCGCGATTTTGTGTGTTTCTTGCATCTTTCTTTTTAGATCGGCTACATAGTCGTCAAAGCTATACATTGGATCCGGATTTCTAAAAAAAACTGATGGAATAACTGGTTTACGTTGCAGCGTCTATATCGGCTAGAGCTATTGCAACAACGTAACGTGAAAGGTCGTCCTGGAAAGTCAAAATATGGGTGTTGCCCATAGGTGTTTTCTTAAAACCCCCCACTATATACATAGAAACCCGTTGAAATGGTTTTGTAGAAGAAGTAGTAATCATCATTTTTTTTTTAAAGTTTTTATTATGTTTATTTTTCTGGCAAGTTTCGCATGCCTTAACCCTGCATAGGTCGCGCGGATTACTATTGTAATCCATCAAAAAATAAACTAACTCTCCTATTTTAAAAACCACTGGAATTACCTTAAACTTTCAGTACCTTTAAATGACATACTGTTAAATTTTATCAGTTCGTTATCGAATACCGTTCGTAGCGTTTGTCGTCGTTATCTAAGGTCAATGTGTGTTGGATTACAATTGAATGCCACGCGACCCTCACAAAAGTTTTAATTTTTTAGTTTATTTTATATCTATAATTTTTATTTATGTGTTAATTATAAAAAAATGAGCAACAAAACCGATATTGAACAATGGCTAGATGCAGATGAAGATGAACTTATTGATGGAAACAACACTGACAGTGATGATGAGTTAGAGGATCAGGTAAATAATGAAAACACGGATACGGAAAATAGTGACTATGAAAATGAAAGTGAGTCTAATAGTGACGATATTGGTCCAATTTTACGAAAAAAATATTTTTTTGGGAAGGATAGTACTAGGTGGAATAAGAAAGCACCTACTAGAACACATCGGACACGTGCTCATAATTTAATTATTCATTTACCTGGTCCAAAATCGACCGCAAAAAATATGAAAACTCATTTAGAATGTTTTTTTCTTTTTTTTGATGAAGTTGTAATAAATATTATTGTTAAAAGTACAAATATAAAAATGTCTTCTACAAGAGAAAAATATGAACGACCTCGAGATGCCAGGGATACTGATGATGTTGAAATTAAAGCTTTATTTATTAATATCAGCCAAGCACCAAAGCCAGCACCAAGGATCGAGATTCAGTGAGTTGAAGAATTTTTCTTGCTTGACCGCGTGCTGAAGACCGATAGTAGCTAGTTCAGGGTGAACGCAGCCTATCACCGCAAGTCTACCGAACCGTAATTATTCAAGTTAATGGCAATTTAAAAAAGCAAACCATTCTATTCAACCCATTCAACGTCAATCAATCTTCAGCACCCTATAATTTATTTTTATATTTATTATTACCAACATCGTGTTCAGTTCAACTCCGATTTTGTTTCTAAAGCCGTTCAAAACAATTCAAATTTTTGCCAACGCCGTTTCATTCAATTTAAATCTTGTCGACGCCAGTAGAAGGGGAATGTATGTACTGGAACAATGGGGGGATTGGGGATTAACTTGGGGATTAGCCTTGGAGATTAGTTTTGGGGATTGGGGATTACGCAGGTGGCGATCGGATAATTCACAGCTGTCTTGTACCCCGCCTCACGTCGTCTTGTAGGTGTCTCGTCCGCCGCCCGGAGAATGGCCGTCGGCCGTCGCGGGTATGAATAGATGACGGTGTAACAATAAACTCCGCCTCGTTGACCCTAACCTTACCTAACCTAACCCAATCGGCAAATTGTAATGTATTATATTTAAAGAAAAAAAATCTTTATTATTTTTATCAAATTATATCAATTTGTATGTTATTATTTTTAACAGCTAATTTTTTTTATAATATTTAGCCTAACCTAACCTAAACTGCAAATTTAATGCATTATATTCAAAGAAAATTATTTTTATCAATTTTTATATTATTATTTTTAACAGCTAATTTTTTTTAATATTCAACCTAACCTAACCTAACCTAACCTAAACTATTCATAAGCTTAACGATATTTTTTTAAAAATAATAAGGATAGATATTTAGTTCATAGACGAGTCATGGTAATTTAGTTTAAATAAATTTAATAAATTCAATTAAATTAAATACATAGTTAACTAAAAAAAAATAAGGATTTATTGTTTTCTTTAAAAAAAAGTTTCTTTTAGGTAAAATATTTAAGTCACAATCATACCTCTTAAAATCTAATATTAATAAAAAAAAATTACATTAAATAACTCTGGTTTCTTAAATCTAATTTTAGTAAAAAAAAATAATTACAAGTTAACATATTCAATAGGTAGATCAACGTAATTTACGAACTTGTCTAATGTAAGCAGGCTCCAATTCTTGGCGATTGATCTATCGAGTGTGAGCCATCGGTACAGTGGACGTCTGCATTGTTTACAATGCATTAAACGCATAAATGCGAAAAATCCATTAATATCGTTGATGGCAAATGATCTTACCCCAAATTCAGGTTGTCTTTCTATTCCTACAAAAGTACTCCAACACGGGCGTTCATTGCATATATAATCGCAACTGTTGAAACGTTTACAACAATACGCGGCATTCCATTCGGTAAACGCACTTGAATATCGTCGTATATGATCTACCCCGTATTTTAGAGGATATTGAGATATACGTTCAAAAACAAAACGTGAGGTAAACATATCGTTTCTTATATAAATTTCTGATAGACTTGACATAGTTAATTTGCTAATATTTTAAGTTAAAAAAAATACACGGGTTGTTCACTGAAATGGTTAACAGTAAATGTTGATTTACGTATCTAATTATTTTCCATGATATATAGATTCAAAAAAAAAATTGTGTATGTACCCGAGAAGTTTTCTTTATAGATGTAGATAGTAAATCTACCGTTAGGTTAGGTTATACATGATGTAAAACTGAAGAATTTGGTTTGGTCACGTAAAGAACATCCTCCCACATGTAGCGACGTGTAAGGTTATTTTAAAATAATGATTACTGTGTAAAAAATATGTACATAAAATTCGTTTCGGTAAAGTCAGGGTGTGTAATTTATCATCAGAAAAGGTCAACCCCGTTATTTTCTTTATAAATATAAATCGTAAATTTACCGTGTAACCATGTTATCGAAGAATTTGGGTTGTTTGCTTAAAAAAAACCTCCCCATGTGGCGATACGTATGGTCATTTTAAAATAGTTTAAAAAAAAATCAGGTTCAGACCAGTTGCTAATGTTTGGTAGATGCAATCTGAAACGAAATATCATCCCTTCCAACGAGTTGGGAGGGATGATTATTTTGCTTGTTGGAGGGAGGATATGATTAAATATTAGACCATGCTAGTGAACCAATATTTCTAACAACGTTAGATTTGGTTCTACAGCGAAAACGTTAACAAGTGCATCTTAGTTTTCACTCCGTTAAAATATTACATTTATTTTTCAGTGTTTAATTTTAATATTATCGGTTTTGTGTTTTTTTAAAAACAAATTTATTTATTTATTTATTTATTAATATACGGGCTGAGCCCTTTTAGTACAATGAACGAAATAATAACAGGAATGCAGCAAAAACATAAAACGAGAATTAAAATATTAGCTAGAACAAAAAATATAAAAATATAAAGAGAATAAAATAAGGTATCTACAATTTACAAATTAAACCCAAGGAAGGTATTGAAAATTGTTAAATAAGAAAGGAGGGGTCCGTATTGGCATTAGACATCATACGTCTCATAGGCTCATTTAATAAGTAGTTGGTGGTACATAATGGAATATGAAAATTTGGTGTGGAACGAGAGGTGCGTTGTGGAACTTTAAAATGTACACAGGACAGTAAGGTTGGAGAGTCTACTTTACCAGCTAACAGTCTTTTCAGGAAATTAGCACCCATAATTTGCCTGCGCTCCGCTAATGAGGCTAAACCAAGTTGATTGGCAACGGGAGTGTAGTCGCGAGGTGCACAATTGATACCCAAAAAGTAGCTGGTGAATCTAAGGAGCCTACGCTGTACCCTTTCAACCTGGCAAGCATTTTCGGCAGTATGGGGATCCCATATTATGGCACCATATTTTAGTATTGATCGGACTAAAGAGCAGTATAAAACTTTAATCGAAGAACTTAGCTTACAGTCCTTTGACATCCTCATTATAATGCCCAAAACTCTAAGAGCTTTACAACAAACCATCTCAATATGGAGACCAGGGTCAAGAAAGCTTGAAACCAAGATCCATAACGAATCCATTGCAACGTGAAATTTTTGAACCCCGGAGGTGATAAGAAAACAAAATAGGGGAGCGGATCCTATTGAATGTCATGGCTTTACATTTAGCCAAGTTCATAGATAAACCTAATCTATCGAAAAAAGCAATAAAACTATCTAAATCACTCTGAAGTTTTTGACTATCTTCTATAGAGTCTATTTGCATGTAAAGTTTAATATCATCAGCAAAGCAAAGAAAACTACAGTGATGCAGCGCTTTACTTAGGCTGTTGATAAAGATAGCGAATAATAATGGAGACAAGTGTCCACCTTGAGGTACACCAGAGGAGGCATGGAACACATTAGATTTAAAATTGAATAATTTTACCCATTGAAACCTATTTTCAAGGTAGGGTTTAAACCAAGACAATAGTGGCTCGCCGATACCATTTTCCTTTAGAATGTTTATTAAGACAGCATGATTCACAGTATCAAAAGCCTTATGAAAGTCTGTGTAAATAACGTCTACTTGAGAATGATGTTGGAAAGCGTTGAAAACAAAATTATTAAAAATTAGACAGTTTGTGGTTGTTGACCGACCAGGCCGAAATCCATGTTGTTCTTCCATAATAATATTATTGATAGATCTATGAATATCATATAAAACTAGTGACTCAAAAATTTTGGCGATATGCGATTGGATCGAAATAGGCCTATAGTTTGAGACAGCAGACGGACTACCAGACTTCAAAATGGGCGTAATTGATCCTAATTTAAGCATGGATGGAAAGATGCCTTCATCGAGTGATCGCCTAAAAAGTATCCAAAGGGGGTAAGATATAACTGACCTTAAATTATAAAGAAACTCACCAGGGAGGCCATCGGGACCGACCGACTTACAACTATATAATTTAGATATTTTATGGAAGATATCACTGGCGGTCAAAGAAACATTGCTGGGTAGGTCAAAAGGAGAGATGTCGAGGATATCAGAATCATGTCTAATATTCACTGAAGAATAGACAGAGGAAAAATAGGATGCAAATAATTCAACAGACTCTTGCTCGTTGGAGGAGAAATTATCATTAAGTGAAACTACCTTGGGGATATCTGAGTAATTAGACCTGTTTTTGTTCAAGAACTGCCAGAATTTCTTAGGGTTACTTTTTAATGAACTATCGGCATTCTTCGCATAGTCATTAAAACATTTTTTAGATAAATATTTAAATTTAGCACGGAGTAGAGAGAGAATTCCTTGTAATCACAACTGCTTGAAGTTAATTTGTATCTAGCATGAGCTTTTTTTTTAAAAACTACAATTTGTCTTAACTGTTTTGAATACCAAGGCGGATAATTGGATTTACGGAACACACACTTTGGGACAAATTCAATTATGGATTGATGCAGAGCATCATAAAACGTATTAAACGCAGTGTCAACATCGAGAGGTAGAAAAGTAGAAACCCAGTCAAAAGATCCCAAGAAGTTACTAGTTTTTTGATAATCGGCTTTGGCGAAATTGAAAAATGATTGGCTACGATCGCAAGGCGGATAATTACGGCTACCAGGCAAGGAGATACATAAAGCTGGGTGATATGAGTCAGTTGGAACAACCGGTTCAAGGGATTTATCAACTGAAAAAAGTTTGCTGCTACAGAAGACAAGGTCTAAGAGAGAGCCATGAACATTAAAAATATTGTTCATTTGAAAAAATGAATAGGTTGCAAATAATTCAGGTATACAAGGCGCTCTAGCAGTTGAGGAGTATGAATATAATAACCCACAGTCGTCGTTATTCCAGACAATTTCAGGTAAATTATAGTCCCCACAAATAATAAAAGTATGGCTAGAATGTTAATTAATTAAAAATTCAATGGAAGTTAAATGTGCTTCGTAAACTTCAGTAGGCGATGACGGAGGGATATAAACACCACCAACTACATAATGAGAAGTACCTATAGAAAGACTTACAAAAATATGTTCAACATTAAGCACATGTGTTATAAGTAGACGAGATGTAATATCTTTACGAATGCCTATAAGAACTCCACCTCCTCGAAGACAATCACTGGTTTCAGTGCATCTATCATATCTAAAAACATTGTAGTTAATAAGACCAAGTTCACAATCCAAAAAGTTTCTAGTTAACCATGTTTCAGTTAATATAATAAAGGCATAATCACAATCAGATACATTACAATTAAAGTTGACAAGTTTAGTTCGGAGTCCGCGGCAGTTCTGGTAAAGACCAACGATGGGCGCATGACAAGTTAGATGGGCAGTGGATTGGTGGGTAGTGTAATACGGCGAAAACCCCCGTTTTTTGACAAGGCAGGTCCAACTATAGGTGTACCATTTTCGAAAATAATCCGTAGACCATCTTCACCATTTTTTGTTCTACGATCAAGTTCAGCATGACAGTTGCGCAATAACTTTCGCTCTAAGCCAGTTTTATCCCTGACCAACCGAAATCCATCCAAAAAAGTAGAACCAGGATGCCTGGCTTGGTTTAACTGGGATAATAAGCGGGATGCTGACTCATTATTATCAAAAATAATTTTGATAGGACGGGCAGCATTATCACCACGAACTTTACTGAGACGAACCAGTTTCGCATTCAATGGAATAACATCACTGAGAGTCATGAGAATATTGCCGATAGACTGTCTATCATGAGCAATTCGTTGAGGAACAGCCGTGGAGGTTGACTCCGGAACACCCATAAGCGATAAGATTCAGCCGACATCTTTCACGTTCAAAGGTTTCCTGGAGTACTTGACTAACTACCGATTGCGGTTGGCAGATGGAAGAAGAAGACTCAAGGCTAGCAACTTTAACTTTTAGAGCATCAATTTCATTACGAAGCATGGTGTTTTCAGCCTTGATCTCAGTAATTTGGGCGCAGAGGTTAGACAAGCCGGTTTTAAGATCTTCATATTGAATCTCTTGGAGATCCGAGATAGCTTTGCTGGATGCTAACATTTCAGCCTTAAAGGACTTGAGAGCGGTCATTAGGTCTTCATTAGAAACAGATGTAGATACAGAGCGAGAAGATGTAGGCTTGGTGGTAGATTTAATGGGTGTGTCTGGTTTAGGTGGCATAATGTAAATTTAAATAAATTAAATTTAAATGATGTTGGAAGTTGACCCCTTAAAAATTTAGAAGAAGCAACCAGAGTGGCAGCAAAGTTTTAGAAGTAGAGGTGAGTTCGATGATAGAAGTAATGACGTCAGAGGTAGTGCAGCATAGAGCGTACCTTATTTAATGGCACCACGGTTGGAAATAACAGCTGATCGACTACTCAGAACGAAGATAGTGATAAATCATGAAAAACTCACGTAAAAAAGTTACGAGGTGACACCACAGGCAGATGCGCAAACAAGACAGTGAGTAGACGGATAAAGAGTGAGTAAAACAACATGCGAATTTAGAAATTTAGTCAACAGTTAAATTAATTAGAGACAAAAACAAATTGAGTAATATCACTGTTATCACTGTTATAAAAAAGTACAAATTATCATATTAATATTATTATTATTGCTAATTTTAAATATATTTTCGCTTTCGCATAAATTTAACATACTAACGCATACAATATATTAACGCTTATATAAGATATTGCTTACTAACTTTATAACGCAATTCATTTTTTTTTTTTACGCATTTAACATAATATATTATTATTAATCAACTATTATTATATTATTAATATTATATTGATCATATTAAATTTTTAATCATGTATCAATGTAATATTTGTAAAAAGGTGTACTCTTTAAAGCATAATTTAAACCGTCATCTTAAAACTCATGATGGTGTTCGATTTTACTGCGGTGAATGTGAATATGATTGCGAAACTAAAATCAATCTTACTCGACACTGCAAAAGGAAGCATGGTATGTAAATTATTTAAAATAAGATACATTTTTTTTAATTTAAAAAAATTTAGTGATTTAATTTAATAAATATATATTTTCATACAGCCGGAGCTGGTCAAGAAGGAAGACACGAGCGTTTACAGCAACGTACTAGCGTTATACAACACACATCCAACATCCAGACATTAGGTTAGTATAAACATTTTTTTTTTGTAAAATAGTAAATATTATTAAGTAAAATTTTTTTTTTTTTTTTGGACAAAGGGACACATCACATGAAAGCTTCTTCGATAGTGAAGGTGATGACTTATGTATTCAAGCGTATGATAATATTCCAACAACATCGGCCAATTTACCGGACTGCATACAGACTCCCGAACATATACAATCAAACTCGGCAAGTGGATCAGGTTAGTCAATAATATAGTTTTTTACAAGTGAAACGATAGGATATGGTTAGATTAAAATTTAGTTAATAATATATTAGAAATAAATCTAATCGTTTAAATAGATATTATTACAACTTAGTTAAATTATTAGTAAAACCATTATTTTAATTTGTTTTACGATTAAATGTATAAATATTTCTCATATTAATTAAATAGAACTCTGCAAAGTGATTTAAAAATTTTAAACGATAAACTATTTATATAAAAATCGATCACCGCCTACGATCGTTTTTTAATTTAACTCTGGAATTATTTTTAAACGAATAACTAAAAAATTGCCTATCTTCAACGCCTGTTTTTATTAGTTTTATTATAGTTTTACAAGTGAAACGATAGTCTAGGGTTAGATTAAAAATTTAGATAGTAATATATAGGAATTATATCTAATCGACTGAATAGTTAGTATTACAACTTGGATAAATTTATTAGCAAAAACATTATTTTTAATGTGATTAACGATTAAATGTATAAATATTTTTTATTTTTTAAGATAAACTAATTTATATAAAAACCGTTCACCGTCTACAAACGTTTTTTTTTTTTTAATTTAACTCTGAAACTATTTAACTAAATGTATAAATATTTTTCGTGTTAATAAAATAGAATTCTGCGAAGTAAATTACAATTTTTAAACGTTATAATAATTATCTAAAAATCTTTTACATTCTACGGTCGATTTTATTTTAACTGAAATTATTTTTAAACGATAAAATATTTACATAAAAATTGCCTATCTTCAACGCCTGATATTTTTTTAGTTTTTATTTAAGTTCATTAGAAAATTATAGTTAACGTATTATATTAAGTAGGGAATATTATTTTATTATTAGGTGTAGGTAAACGACAAAGAGACAACATGATGGATGTAACCTCTGCTGATACTCAAAATACCACATCAATAATAGGGAGTTAATAGGGAAAACAACCAATCTAACACCCGATTGAAACGTCACCTTGACTAGCTGCTACTCAAGTAGATGGTTGTGTTTTAACTAACAGTGGATTCAATGGGCTTTGTAAAACTTTCTACAGAAGAAATTTTAATCAGTTAGCTGATTATGACTCTTTCCAGGCTGATACCAAACCGCAACTATTCGAATTATTAAGAACACTTGTAGCCGAAAATGCGGTGAAGTATACATTAAAACTAGAATCGACGTATAAAATCCCTTCTACAGAAGTTTTTGAAAATAGGGCATTCAAGACATCAGCAAGAACTCTATTCCAAGAC
Organism: Adelges cooleyi; assembly: GCF_023614345.1. NCBI lineage: Eukaryota > Metazoa > Arthropoda > Insecta > Hemiptera > Adelgidae > Adelges > Adelges cooleyi. Next base: position 48,399 of record NW_026096440.1, read on the forward strand.
ACAAACATTGAATCAGCAATCGACGAGGATTTTGCTAAGTTAATTTCTGAAGAGGCTGAGATGGAGGAAAAAGGATCCGGGTTTTCTTTAGAGAAAATTGACGGAATACTACTCGATATATTTAAATATACACCCCTTGGAGGTTCAGCTTTTATACCGCTTCCGGAAACAATTGAAAATCGCAAGGCAACAATAAACTTACAAAATAATGACAATATGTGCTTCAAATACAGCATATGGCTAAGGACGTTACTGCATCAAACCCCAGCCGTATCACACATTATCAGAATGTACCAAGCAGACACAATTTCTCGGGAATTACATTCCCCATGCCATTTTCTGAGGTGAAACATTTTGAAAAAAATAATCCAGGGGTATCGATAAACGTGTACGGCTTCAAGAAGGGGAGTTTAACGTATAAAAATAAATCTAAGAATAACAACGGCCAGACGTTTAAAAATCAACACTCCTATATGTATGACATCACAGAACGAAAGTAACCATAAGTCTATCGTGAACGGTGGTAAATGTCCTCTTTGTAAATGTAAATTTTCATTAACAAATATTCCGGTACGTGATCACCACCATTAAAGCGGTAGATATAGACAGACTGTCTGTAATAGGTATAATTTAAAGATGCAAACTTCAAAGTTCGTAAGTTGTATCATGCATAATCTCTCAAGTTATGATAGTCATATAATAATAAACGAATTAGGGCACGATCCGCATACAATAAACGTTATTCCGAATAGTGAAGAAAAATTTATATCTTTTTCAAAATATATTTCGAATAGGTTTTCCATACGTTTTCTGGATAGTTATCGTTTTATGGCTAGTAGTTTGGAAAAATTAGCCAATAACCTTGCTCGATCCGATAAGACAAAGTTCCGTTCTGTGATAAATGCATATGGTGAAGATGATTTGGATATGGTTACTTGTAAAGCTGTTTACTGTTACGATTATACTGACTCATGGAAAAAATTGGAAGAACAGTGTCTTCCGCCTATAGAACAGTTTTACAGGTGAATTATAATAATTATATTACATAAAAAAAAAAAATAATAATACTAATAAAATAAATTAAAAACAACTTTTTAGTTCACTGACTAAGAAAAATATTTCCCAAGATGACTATAAACACGCTCAAAATGTATGGAAACGTTTTAAATTCAAAACTTTAGGCGAATACAGCTTATGGTATGTGATATATTTAATAGTATTCTATCTTAGTCTGATAATTATTTATATTTTTCAGGTATAATGAATTGGATGTACATATTTTATGTGATGTTTTTGAAGCTTTTAGGGAGCTCTGTTTAAAAACATATGAAATCGATTGTTGTCACTATTATACTATCTCTGGTATGAGTTTCGATGTTTGTTTGAAATACACTGAAGCCAAGGTGGAATTACTATCAGACTTATAAATCCGATACAGACTCACTGTACGATCTACTAGTTTCCATTTTATTCAAAAAACGTCTACTACCTCCTATACTATTTCTACTACCCAAACTACAGGTACTATTTCTTATTCTAATATTATCCATTCGTGTGGACAAAAATGTCATTTTTCTAAATTTTGCCCACAATTTTGACATCAAATGATGCCAGTGCAAGTGCTTCAACATCTCAAGAACCTCCTATGAAAAGTGGTAGGCGTGCGTCTTCATCAAATCAGAAAATAAGAAAGTACAACATTGACTATTTACAAATGGGTTTTACTCAGACCGATTCTGAGAGTGAGCACAAACCACAGTGCGTTATTTGCTACGAAACATTGTCAAACGAGTGTATGAAGCCTGCAAAATTTCGGCGGCATTTTGGAAACTAAGCATCCCGAGTATAAATGTCACTGGAATTATTTAAACTTAAATTAGGGGAGCTGAAAAAGTCTCAGAAAAAGATTATAAATCATGCTGGGTCTGAGGCAAACAAAAATGGTACTCTAGCTTCTTATGAAGTATCGCAGCTTATTGCCAAAATTGCAAAAAACCACACGATAGCTGAGGAACTTATACTTCCTTCAGCTATAATCCTATGCAAAAGAATGTTGGGCGATAAAGCAGCTAAGCTGGTAAGCACCGTTCCTCTTTCCAACAACACGGTGCAAAGACGAATAACTGATATGGCCGGTAACATTGAAGATACCCTGTTGTCTCGCCTTAGCAAATGTGATACGTTTGCTGTACAGTTGGATGAGAGCAACGACGTAGCAAAAAAAGTAATAATGCTGGTTTTTGTTCGTTATTTGTGGGGGGATCAAATACATGAAGATTTTCTGTTTAGCTGTGAGCTACTTCATACTGATGCTGATGAGATTTTCACGGCGTTGAATGGGTTTTTTAATAAAAATAACATAGTATGGGAAAAGTGTGTCGGTTTATCGACAGATGGTGCAAGAGCTATGGCCGGTCATAAAACAGGCCTAAAAGCTCGGGTTGAAGCAGTCGCTCCTAACATGATATGGACACACTGTTGCATCCATAGAGAGGCCCTGGTAGCTAAAAGGTTGCCTGAAAAGTTGCAAAAAACACTAAATGAAGTAGTTAAAATTATTAACTACATTAAGACTCGAGCTTTACAATCCAGATTATTCTCTTTGTTGTGCAAAGATATGGGAAGTAAACATACGCAGCTTCTCATTCATACCGAGGTGCGTTGGCTTTCCCGTGGAAGAATCTTGACAAGATTTTTCGAGCTCAAAGATGAAGTCCGTGTCTTTCTTATTGAAACCCAGTACTCCAGCCTACTTACTGACTCTCTTGGCTTTGTTCTCTTGCATACCTAGCTGATGTGTTCGAACACTTAAATACACTGGTCGAAGACAAAATTAGCGCAATGGTAAAGAAGTATGAGATCTGGGCAAAAAGGGTGGAAAAAGATTCGTTAACAAACTTCCCAAATTTAAAAGGGTTTTTGGAATCATCCGAACTGAGTTTGCCCCATGAAGTAAAAGATGAAATGAAAACTCATCTTCGCTGCTTAGTAGGGTTTTAAATTTGAAATATTTCACACGAAAAATTTCATGTGAAATATTTCAAAATTGAAAATTTCACGCCTCATGAAATATTTCAATGAAATATTGAAAATTATAAATTTTTTTCGTTTGAGATAGTGATTGTCAAATGTCATCTAATCAGCTTATATTTTATGATACCGTTTCGGTACAATGGTTGTGATCTCCGGTATAACATAGTATTGATAACGAAAAACCGGTATATTGATAGCTGCAGCTGTTAACTGAGTTCCGTAATCATTGCTTATCAATTATTTAATTGTTATGTGATTTATTATTTAGTACTAGTCAATTCTGTTAAAACTTTTTAGTTACCTACCTATTTTTAAGTCTGTATTAGTTTTTAAAATGGGGAAACATAAACATAAGGTTCATTGATGTTTCCGTGATGAAAGTGTTAAGGAAGGAAAAAAAACAATTGAAAAAAAAGTGTGTAACTTTTGTTCTTGGGCAACTTTTCCATACGCCACACGCCAAAAGCAACACATTTTAAAGTGTATCAGTTGTCCTTCTGATGTTAAAGACAATTTGAGAAAACATAACAAATACTTTAATAAATCTTCTACATTAAGTAAGTTAATTTACTTAATTTTTGTTTATATATGTATAATTGGGCATTTGTACCTACAATTTATTTTAGAAAATGTGTTCTATATTGCATATTTGTACTTTAGCAAACCACTTATTTGAAGAACAAATGGATGATGATCATGAAACTGGAACAAACAGTAACGAACAACAACACCATGAAAACTCAACAAAGCTCAAACCATCAACAAGTTCATTAAATTGGAGCCAAAGCTTATTGTCCAGTGCTAATAATCAGTCTAGCTCTAGTAACAGTAAGTCAACAAATAGTATTCTGAATTATTGTGATAAAATAATTCTTGAAGAGAATAAAGCTATCGATGTTCTCTTGGCTCGTGCTATGTATGCTACATCGGCTCCATTGAATATGGTTGACAACCCATATTGGTTTGATTTTTTTAAAACACTCCGTCCAGCATAAAAGCCGCCTAGTAGCTATGCTATTTCTAATAAACTGTTGGATGATGAGTTTAATAAAGTAAAAGATCACACTACAAATCTCATTTCTGAGTCAAACGTTCTTGGCGTTATGTGCGATGGTTGGACCAACGTGCGCAATGAAAGTATTGTAAATTTTGTTGTAACTACCAATTTAAAAGCCAATTTTTTTTAAGTCACTGTCCACTGGTGTTCAACGTCACTCAGGAGAAAATATAGCAGATTATATTATTTCTATAATTGAAGAATTAGGGCCAAGAAAAGTTTATATCTCAAAAGTATCCTCATATTACCACTTATGGATGTGTTGCTCATGGTTTAAATTTATTGATTAATGATATAATAAAGGTAGATTCATTCAAAGAAATTATTGAAGATGGTAAAGAGGTAATCAATAACATAAGAAGAGGACATATTACCAGTGCAATATTCCAACAAAAAAGAAAGGAAGCGACCAATGTGAATTCTATGGCACTTGCGTTACCAGTTGTACATTTTTTAAAATCTTTGTTGGTTAACAAACAAATAATTCGTTCAATGAATATTAATGAAGCTATTGAAAAGGATCTAAAACTAAATGTGAAAAAAACAATAAGTAGTTCAATATTCTGGAAAAAAATTGAACATTTTTATTGTCTTATGAGCCCAGTAGCAAAATGGATTGAAAAAATAGAAAGTGATTCACCTCAACTAAGTGTTGTACCTATTATTTTTTCAGAACTCAAAAAAAGTTTTGATGATACAATAAAGAGTAACAATATTTTAAAATCTGATGAAAAACATATCATGAAAGCTCTAGCAAATAGAAAAGAATTTTGTGTTGGTAAAATTCATAAAGCTGCTAACATACATACTTAATCCAAAATTCTTGGCCAAAACATTTAATTCAAATGACCATGAAGATGCAGTAGAGTTCATTTATCAATTAGCTAAACGAATGAATAATTTGGAAATTGATGCAAGAATAGTAATTTCTGATTTCACAAACTTCAAAAATAAAACTGAACAGTTTTCAAAGCATAAAGAATACCTTTGGGTTGCTGCTAAAGAAACAAATCCAATAGATTGGTGGGCAGCATATTGTAGTGATACTGAGCTTTCTAAAATTGCTGTTAATATTTTATCCCTACCAGCAACTCAGCAGCAGTTGAACGCACATTTAGTACCTATAAAGACGTCCACAGTACAAAAAGAAATAGACTTTTAAATGAAAGAGCACGCAAGCTCGTGTTTATAAAACATAATTTACAGGTATAAATTATGATATTTTAATAATTTTCTGTTAATAATTTAAAATATTTTTTTGTGTTTTTTAGATATTGAAATATTCAAAACGATCTGACCAAATTCATGAAAATATTAAAGTATTATCAAACTGGGATTTAAACCAGACACAATTAATCCCAATGAACAGTAATAGTTAAGTTAGTTATTCAGAAATAGATTTAGAAAATGAAAATACAGATGATGATATTGATGATTTGTTTTCTGAAGTACCTTTTAGACCTTAATTTTCATACTTTCAATGTTATAACAATGATAAATTTATACTTCATTAAGACTTACCATATTTATGATTTTAGATTTAGAATTGTATTTGTTTAACTATTGCAAAGGAGTTGATTGTTATTTGAATTATTTTACATTGTTATCTTTAAATAATATATATGAACATATATAGTTATATGTTATTTGTTAATTTTAGATAAAAGATTGTATTTGTTTAACTATTGCAAAGGAGTTGATTTTTATTTGAATTATGTTACATTGTTATCTTTAAGTAATATATATGAGCATATAGTTATATGTTATTTGTTATAATACAAAAAGTACACTATAATAAATAAAACAGAAAGGATTTTATTTTTTACTCAAATGAAATATTTCATGACATTTTCATGAAATATTTCAAAAAAATAAATTTCATGAAATTTTAAAACCCTGCTTAGCTACTACATTTTCGGGTATATTTCCCAGAGCCCAATCCTGACAACAACTGGATTCGAAATCCGTTCAGTTGCCTTGAAGTGGACAAAATCCAAACCCTCACGGAAGAGGAACAAGATCAACTTGTGGAATTATTAAGTAATGGTGCAATGAAAACTGCATTTACCGATAGGAAGAACGCTGACTATTGGTCAAAAGCCAGCAAAGACTACACAGACCTTGGCAAGAAAGCGTTAAAATACCTACTTCCATTTGCTACTACCTACCGGTGTGAACAAGCGTTCTCTGCAATGTGTGTAATGAAAAATAAATACAGAAATAGATTCGACATCAGAGTCAAGGTGTCAAGCATCCAACCCAATATCTCCGATATAATGGACACCAAGGAACGATTCAATTCATCTCTTTGAACTCAAGGAAGAGACGAATAGAAGACATTTGTTTGCTTTTTGTAATATTATAATTAAGTGAAAATCTTTTAAATGTAAAAATAAATAATTATTTGCAACAATCAATTGATTTTTCCCTTGTGATATATACTTACACCTAGGTATAAGCAAACGGGAAAAAACCTTTTTACAACAACAAAATTATAAATATATATATATATATATATATATATTTTACATATATATGGGGTCCTCAATACATTTGTGGTTTGTTAAGGGGTCCCTGACAAAATTTTGTTGGGAACCCCTGATCTAGGGTATAAATAAAATAAAAGCCTAACTGTGATATAAGCTATAGCTGTAGTAACAATAAATTATAATGGCTTGATCTAAAAATATCAGTCAAGATCTTAATCATGCTGATGTCACTATATTAAAAACTGCTTCTTGTAAGCTTTATGTTCTGTAAAAAAAACTTTTTATTTTGTTGTATATTATGTTGGATATTTGTATTGACATTTGACTACCTCGTGTGAGATGTTACAAGAGAACAAAACAATCAAATTAAAAAAGTATATGGTCACATGATTAGGGTGATTAGTGATTCAAATGTATAAAATTTACTGACCTTTTTGCTGTATTGAACACCCAGTACCCTGATCCCAGTACTAAATATACTGTATATATTATTACACTTACTATATTAATATAGTAATTTATATGCGAATAAACGTAACATATGTATGTGGTTTGAGATTTTAATTTCTACGTACTCCCAAGATATGATTTATGGAATTTCGGTCGAAAGTTTCTCTATTATAAAAATCTATAATTTACAAGTAAAGTTTTTAAAAAAAGAAAAAAACGAATAGATAACGATGACTTATTTATATTTATTAATAACTGTTGGCCAAATAAACTACGCCAAACTATATATTTAATGTTATATACAAGTAATGAATTATTATTTCCTTGTTAATTTATAATTTTTGTTTGGACGTTTTGAACAATTACATCATTTTGAGTATAATATATTTTATTTAGTACTCATTATGCTGGCGTTTACACAAAGATTGAACGTTATATCGGAATTACTAACTTCTAGGTAAGGTAATAATATAGCACTTATGTAAATTAGGGTCGTATAACTATCTATTGCTAACTCCCAAATTTCATAATTTCATCTTTGTGAAAAAATGTATAAATACTAGCAGACAATATTCGACTTTTAAAATCTATACCATTCCGTTATTTAATAAAAGTAGAGTAATGTTAATTATTAATTAGATGATTATTAAATTACTAAGCATCAAATTACAATCGTAGTGAAGAGAAGTTTTTAACCTTCCTTGAGTCTTAAAGATTACCTACACTTCATTTTTTCCCGAAAGGATGAAATAAAGACAGCTGTCAGGTTATTTTTTAATAACCTCATGTACAAATTAAATGGCCTAAAAATATGTTTCAGGGTTTTTAAACATGTACATACCTATTTTACAGATTATTCTTTAATTACGTCACTAGATTGAAGAAACACGATGGACCAAAAAGTATCAATCCATGTCCCTCATTGTAAGAATAAACCATAATATTATATTATTGCAAATAACATAGTATACAATTAGTTATTTTTGCCAGTTGAAAATGGTTATTTCTCTACAGGAAGGATAGAAAACGCACTACGTACATGAACTTGGATGGTAAATGTGTGTTAATAACTGATGGAAGCAAAAGAATAGGATTTGTAACAGCCAGCGAATTGTTAAAGAGAAATGCTGCGGTATTATAACTTACGTTCTTTATAGTACGCAGTATAAATATATTTTTTTTAATGAATAGTCATTAATCATGTTATCTATAGAATGTAATAATTACTGGATCTAACTCGACCGAGGGTAAGGATGCGGTGAAAGCATTAAATAACCGTTATGGCAAAGATAGGGCAACATATTTTCAAATGGATGCAAAATTGGATAAGCAGTATGAAGGTAAACTTCTGACGTACAGAAATATTATTGTAATAATTACAGTTTACAAAATAGTGTACGTTCAAAGTTGTTTATTATTGTTCTAGACACGTTCAAATTTATTAAATTATATTTCCAACAATTGGATATAATGTTTAACTATTGTGAAATTCCAAACCCAAAGGACCACTGCATGATTGATATTTCATTAGTAATGTACAACAACTTATCTGGAGGGAGTAAATAAAAATGATAGATTTGAGATTTCTAATGTTAATTTTATGTTAAATAGACAGATTGAACTATTTTTATTTACAAAGTATTTTTTAACACTAATAAATGTACTCTTGTGACCTGTAGTTAATTCAAGCTGGCATTAAAAACAAAATTGTTATTTTTTAACTTTTAAAACACAGGCTTCTCAACTCCGAGGAATAACACTGGCTAGAAAATATATGAAAAGCGGAGTAATTATAAATCATACTTCGTCACTCGGTCTTAATCAAAGTTCAAATTCGCAACAATATGAAAGTGTTGCTGCAGCGAAAATAATAGCTGCTTCTACTGAACTTAGTAATCAGGTGATATCACTCATTAATTATGAACTTGTCAATACATAAACGTTATACCTCTTCTATAAAGAGGCATTTCCTCTACATAGGAGTTCAATCAAGTTTTTAAGAACTATATAAATATTATGTTATACCTGTTAGAGCCATTATATTAAAATTAATATAATATGCCTATTGTCTAATTGTCAAATTTGATAGGATTAACATTTAACTGTAAAAATGCTGTTTTAAGTGAAATTAATTGTTATGCTAATGATGTCACATTTCATTTTACTTCTACTTATAAACCATAATCCCACAATTGTAATATGTATTATTATAAATGTAGTTTTTTTAATTTATTAAAAATTGTACAGCAAGACAAGAACAATACAAATCCTCCACTTAGAGTGATAACATTGTGTAGCGAGCCAATTTATAAATCATATTTTGACTGCAACGAAGAAAATGTCAATCAAACAAGGCATCAGGATAACATGACAAAGTAATAGAAAAGCTTTTAATTTTACAGTTGTATATGTATATTGATAAAAAAACTAATGACAAAATCTTAAAATTAATCGGTTTTTTCAAAATAAATTTACATTTGAACTGTTAATTAAATTTGTTTAATAAATAGATGTATATTAATACAGTAAAATGTGTTTGTTTTAGTCCATTTGTTATTGCAAAAGCAGTTTCATATACTGTTGTATACGCACCTAATGGTACCATATGGAGAGTACAAAAAAATGGAATGTTACAAGCAATTGAACCGGATTATTTCCTTTATGGATTTGTTTAATTTTTAAATTTACATGTAAATAAAATACACCGCATTTCCCCCTTGTGGGTGTATATTTATTGAATAATTGTAATTTTAATATCTAAAAAATAAAGTATATTTATTTCATTTTTATTAATAAACTGTATAAAAACATATTAATGAAATGTAATTAGCCTAAATATAATACATACAATAACAATAGTAAAATTCATGTCTTACAAATGCTGAAATATGTTGTACAAATATAGTTTTAGTTACTTATCAATTAAATTAGTATTATTGCTTTGTGTAATTAATAAACAAATAATTTAAAAATGTATAGTAAAAAATATATATTTTTAAATTTAATTAAATAGGTCTAACATTTATTTTACTGTTGGCCTATTCAAAGAAAAATCCTACATACAAAAATATAAGCTTATATTTCAAATAAATTAAAAATATCCAGTACAGTGGAGCCGGTGCATAGTGGGGACGGAAAGGTCACAGGTCTACAGGTCACTTTTAAATAAACGCTTAGATGCAAATTTGTGGATAGTATCGTCGTTACGTCCACGTAAACAACGCGTATCTCCAACTTTATCAAAATTCATGTTTTGATTCCATATTATTTAGAATCTCTTTGTGGTTGTAATTTATAATAACTGTAATATTTGTAAAATCACGTTTTCCCTCCAAAAATCGTTAAAATGTAATACCACGTATCTCTTATTAAACATCAACAACACGTATCTCCTTATTTTATCCCATACATTGGCGGTGTACTCAGCAAGTTCTTCTATACTCTGTCCCAGAAGAGAGCATGCCGCAAAAAAACGAAAACCGGTCGGCTTGGCGCATTCCTTGAGTAGTGGGGGCGCGATCGGAGCGCGTCGGTCGATATCGATAACGGCCGATTTGTACGGTGTCTTTGTATACAGTACTGCCGTAGTGACACGTTGTTTACATGCTGTATACGCCGTGATAAAATAATTTTTTTTCTTAAGTTGTTAGTAGTATGTTTTGGCCGTATCGAATCTTGTTATCACAATCCTGTTATCACGATCTTGTTATCACGATCTTGTTATCACGATCTTGTTATCACAATCCTGTTATCACGAACCTGTTATCACGCTGTTATCACGATCTTGTTATCACGCTGTTATCACGATCTTGTTATCACGAACCTGGTATCACGATCCTGATATCACGAACCTGTTATCACGATCTTGTTATCACGAACCTGTTATCACGATCTTGTTATCACGAACTTGTTATCACGAACCTGGTATCACGATCCTGATATCACGAACCTGTTATCACGATCTTGTTATCACTACTGTGTCCGTCGAGCGTTGACGCTATACTAGCGCGGTTCCACTGGTATCACTACTAATAGCACACACACACACACACACACACACACACTGGCGGAACTAAGTGAACACGGTGACGGAACCGCGCTAGTATAGCGTCAACGCTCGACAGAAACAGTAGTGCACTGTCACAGCGACAATAGGCGGAAAGGGGAAAGGTATACGCATGAGCAGCAGCAGACGTAAGCGGACGTATGAAGAACCGAAAACGAAACTCTTGGCGGTCAAAGCGATTACGATAAGTTTTAAGGAGAGAAAATTCTTACGCATAGGATGCGCGTGGACGGAGACGGGATATGCTCTGGCAGCGATGATTGTGTGTTCCAACGGATATATGAACTTGAGCTTAAATCAAATCGTCGGGCTGGTAACGGGTATTAATGATCTCGCGCGGTTCGTGGGCAGCAATCAACGCGCGGCGTTCCACGTACAACCGCCGGACGGCATTATCATTAAAAAAACCAAATGTTTTTCAAAGTCATACCTTGACGCGGTCGCATCGCGTAGATATGGACTAGCATCTGAAATTCTGCAAGGGGATTACAAGGCGACCATACTAGGGAAAATTAACCAAGTTCTTAGAAACGATCCTTACAACTTGGATGCCGACTTAACACCGACAGAAATGTCAAGATGTAAGACATGGTATAACAACCTGGAATTTCGGAAGCTGGTAGCTGCCTTGGATATGTTCTGGATTAAGTTCCCGGATTCATACGGATCTAAGCTAAGGGTGTGCACACTCAACTCCAGGTTCAAAGATTGCTCCTCCATCAGTGAAATCAAGCATCTCTCAGAGGTTTCAGGGCGGAAAGTGAATGATGTGTTGAGATATGTCTTTAGTGTGAGGGTTAGGGATGAGGTAATGAAACTAGGAACCCCCGGAGAGGAAATAAATCAGGAGGATTCATACTTCCCATATATGAGAGAACTTGGTTTATCAAAGAGGTCGCCATACTCATCCACGGAGAATGTGCATCTTCATAACTGGGTGTCCATATTCTGTGCCTTATTGGGAAGTGAGAGATCTTTCAACGCCCGCATTGTATCCGAAAATGGACTTTTAATATCTCTAAATCTGGCAATATTTGCTGCATACGCATTTAGGACCTTTTCATCCCCTCAGATTGTATTTGGAACTCAGGCCGACGCAGACGCTGCAAAGGTGATAATGGATATGGATGCCGGGGGACCTGAGAATATTGACGTTGATCCATCCTCTCCTTTAGGAGTATTCCAACATATGACTCATAATCAAAATTCAATTCCGGAGGGTGTAAAACAAATATTCTCAAACTTGATATCTAAGAAAAACGGGGCAACCCGGAGGGACACCGGACAAACACCGGAAAGGACCGGACAAGCCTGGAGTTTTCGGAGAAAAATCCGAAAAAGCCGGAAAACGCGGGGTCATTGTGCCGGGAGTGTAATCGCCCCGGACACTGGCGAGCGAATTGCCCGGAGCGGTCAAAGGCCAAGTCGGGAAACGGGCAGAGTTCCGGTCGTTTCACGGGAAACCGACCGGACAAACGACAATAGATTCCCCGAAAACCCGAAGGTGCAAACCCAGCTACAGCATGTCCGACCAGGACTCGCACGTTGTACCGGGTAAGCACCGAAAAAACCGATTTGCGGCCTTAACATCCGGAGAAGTGGAGTTTCCACGGAAGGAAGCGACCGAGGAGGGAAGAGTTTCGGACACACAGGGGTGTGGCATCAATCCTGACCAAGGAGAACAAGGTGCCCATCCCGAGAACAGTATGCCGAACAAATTCCCGGAAGACCCGGAACAAGACCGATTAACAACTCAGTTGTTATCAGTCCCGGCGTTTAACTCAGCCACACTTCCGACGGAGTCAACTCTTCCGAGGATAAATCGGACAAGAGCTAAATCCGAAACAGACTCACTGTACGACATACGGTTGAGGGCTGCGGATTTATGGTCCGATGAAACGGATCCCACTGCGAAAAGCTATACTATCGACGTCAAGTCCGACCAGGACGAACAAGTCGTTCGGCAGTTTCCGCTTATCGGAGTGAGTAGAGCAGCAGCGGTCGAGGAAACAAGAAAGTTCAAGGTGCCTTTACCGGCAATTGAACTTGAGTTCCCGACGGGAGTTGTTGTCGCCCAACTAGACTCTCAAGCCACGAGGTCTTTTGTTCAACCATGGGTTGCACATAAGTTTGGTAGACACGTTGATGAGGAGCCAACTACGGTCACTTTGGCTGACAGCCGGACTATGCAAGTCCACGAGTATGCCGAGTTTACGGCGCGGGTCTCTGAACTGGAAGTGACGTTCAGGGCCGCAGTACTCGACCAGTTGATTGGTGATCTATTCCTCGGCCATGACTTCCTAGTGAAACAGGAAGTGGCATGGGACTATCAAGCGTGCACGATTCATCTGGGTACGACAAAACGCACCACAGCCTGCTGGAGGCGTCCGAAAGCCTCAAACAAAGGCGAGAAAACCGAACCCGACGTCATTATCCCGGAAGGGGAGTATAGTGATGACATCAGAGCGGTTCTACGGGGTTACCCGAAGGTTTTCTCCGGAGAAGTCGGGAGGACCCGAGTCATAGAGCATAACATCCGGTTAAAAGACTCTACTCCGGCTACCCTGAACGCCTATCCGTATGATCGTGAGAAACAAGACACCATAACGCGTATGGTAAGGGACATGGAAGAGCAAGGTTTCGTTGAACCGAGCATTTCACCATGAGCTGCCCCCGTTGTTCTCGCGAAAAAGAAAGACGGATCCCGGAGACTGTGCGTGGATTACCGTAGATTAAACATCCAAACGGAATCCGACGCACATCCGATGCCGGACCTGCACGAAATGGTCCGAGGAATGGGTGGTGCTAACATCTTTAGCACCCTAGACCTGAAGTCCGGTTACTGGCAAGTCAGTTTAACACCGGAGTCCCGACCGCTAACCGCGTTCCGAACGCAAATGGGCCTCTATCAATTTAAAGTGATGCCTTTCGGCTTGAAAAACGCCCCGGCCACTTTTCAACGATTGATAAACGAGGTCATGCGCGGTTATGTCGGGAAATTTGTATTTGTATATCTTGACGACATTGTAGTGTGCTCGAGCGGCATGTCCAACCATGTCTATCACTTACAACGAGTCCTAGAACGATTGTAAACACACGGGTTAACTTGCCAGCCGAAAAAGTGCAGTTTCGGGGTGTCCCGTATCAATTTTCTGGGTCATATTGTAGACGCCACGGGAATTGACCGGGAACCGGAGAAACTCACGAACATCGCCGAATTTTCCCGACCTAAAAAAGTCAAAGATCTGCAGAAGTTTCTCGGTGTATGCGGGTGGTACAGCCAATTCGTACCCAGTTACACGGAACTGACTGCACCTATGACAGATCTTTTGGCCAAGGGAGTAAAATGGCGATGGAGCAGCCGAGAAGAAAATGCGTTCCAACGGCTTAAGGAAGCATTAGTCACGGCACCCCGACTATGCCCTCCACTTCAAGGACAACCGTTTAATCTACAAACGGACGCAAGTGAGGTAGGTTCGGGGCAGTACTGTTTCAGCGAGAAGAGAACGGCACCCGAAGGATAATATCCTATGCCAGCCGAAAACTCAACCCTGCTCAAACACGGTACTCGGCAGTCGAACGGGAGTGTTTGGCGATTCTATGGGCAATAGATCGCTTCCGTCCATATCTGGAAACGGGTAAATTCACTCTCCTGACAGACAGCTCAGCGCTCAGATGGTTACACCATACACGGGACACGAACAGCAAACTGACCCGGTGGGCGCTACAGCTAGGAGCGTTCGACTTTGACATCCAACATGTCCCGGGAGTCGAAAATCAGGCAGCTGATGCGCTTTCCAGGCGACCAGTGGATGGAGCTCCGGTAAATGAGGAGTCTCTGGAATCTAACTTCCATGATCCTCCGGTGACCGGAGTATGTCCGGATAACAATCACATCGGGGCCATTTCGGACCGGAGGTATCCGGAGAAAAAACCGAAAGTAACCGAGAGTTATCCGGAGAATGTCTCCGTAAACGAAATACGTAAGGGGCAGGCTGAAGACAAAGAAATTTCCGAGTGCATTCGGAAAATACAGAGCCCGAACCCAGTATTTCGCCGCCGACACAAGTATTATCATGTGCAAGATGGTATACTTATGAAAGG
The DNA here is from genome assembly GCF_023614345.1 of Adelges cooleyi. Lineage (NCBI taxonomy): Eukaryota > Metazoa > Arthropoda > Insecta > Hemiptera > Adelgidae > Adelges > Adelges cooleyi. Next base: position 63,598 of record NW_026096440.1, read on the forward strand.
ACCGGAGAACTCCGAAGAAAAGGACTACGCGATAGTGGTACCGGCTGAAATGGCTGATCATCTTTTGTGGAGGTATCATGACCATGAAACAGCCGGACACCCGGGTTGGAAGGAAACCTATAGAGCGTTGGGCAAGCGTTTCTATTGGTCCAACATTCGCGAGACAGTCCGTCAATACGTCGCGAGGTGTCACATTTGCGCATGTGTAAAACCTCTCAATCGGAAACCGGAAGATCCGATGCGATCAAGACAACCTCGCCAAGCATGGGAGGTTATTAGTATTGACCTGATGGGTCCGTACCCAAGAACACAGCGTGGCAAAACGTGCATACTAGTTGCCACGGACTGTTACAGTCGGTGGGTGGAGGCGTATCCACTAGGTCAAGCAACCACCAAGACCATCACCGACACACTGGAGAGGGAGTTCTTCCCACGCTTCGGTTACCCTAGGGTACTTCTATCGGACAATGGTCCCCAGTTTGTATCCAAACAAATGGAGAAAGCACTGGAGAAGTGGGGTACTGAAGGATGGACTACTCCAATTTATCACCCACGAGCCAACCCAGTAGAACGTCGGAACCAAGACCTGAAGAAAGGGTTACGCACAGCACTAGTAGATCGCCCACACAGCCAATGGGACAGCTGTATACCAGCAATACTCTTCGCAGTGCGTAACCGAAAGAACCGGCTTACTGGCTATACTCCCTCAACGATGGCGCTTGGTCGAGAGGCGAAAGCGCCGGGAGATTGGCTTTTGGATATTGTCTCCACGGATGTAGACCCGACAAAAACGAAGGAACCCGAGCAGGGTCCGGAGATAAGCGCCCGAAGGGAGTTTTCCGACGGTAGAGACGGAATGAAAGCCCGATCCATCACCGGAAGTCCGGAGAACTCCGAAGGCTCCGGTGGGGAATCACCGGTAACCGGAGTTAATTTCCGATCACCCGGTGAGGAAATCGTTCTTTCCGGGGGGGGAGGAAACCCCTCCGGTAAAGTCGGGGTATTAACCGGTAAAAAGGGAGTTCTCCCGAAACAACCCGCGAAAAGTCGATCCTTTAAAGAGGGAGACTGGGTGTATTACCAATCACACCCTTTGTCAAGTGCCGAAAAGAAGTACCATGCAGGTTTTGCCCCTAAATGGTTGGGGCCGGTACAATTGGCAAAGAGGTTAGGCAGGGGAGTGTTTAAAACCCAAGGGAAGGTCCAGCTAAAGTTACATGTTTCGGCCCTAAAAGCATCTAGCTCTGGAGTAAACCCTTAAACGAAATGTTAATGTTCCCTGTGTTTCTGTTGATAGCATGGCTGAACAGAATCGTTTGTTCCGCCCGTCGCGACAGGTGGCCGCAAACACGGCGAGTCAGTTGAGGGAGCAGGCCCGAAAACTGTGGAGAGCTGCCACGGCGCTGGAGGGTCGACGGACCAGGGAGACCCTGGAGGACTGGACCCCGGAACGCATCCGGAGAGCGGAGCTCTGGGAGCTGAGGGCCAACGAGGTGGTGTGGGCGGCCTATGACCGCGGATTCGAGGACGGGGGTCGTCGACCACGGCCAGCCGAGGGGCACGCCGCCGCCAGGTCACGTCGACCGCGACCAGCAGCCGCGTCCCACAGCCACCGGCCACGCCAGCCAGCACAGCACCGGCTGGAACAGCAGCGGCCCAATCATCGGCACAACGTGCGCGATGGGATGGGGCGTTTCCGTCAACTACCGAAGTCGCCACCGCAACAACAGCCTCCACCACCCCACCCTTCGTCAGCGGTGGATGTCGCAGCGACACCGGTGGTTGACCTAGGTCAACGTGTTGACCCGGCAGGTGGATGGAGGGAGTTTAACTTCCTCCAACCGGACACGGTACAATTGATGGAGGTTGCGCCGGACGTCGACGCATTCCTGTCATCGGGACCGACAGTCCTTTCGGACTGAAGCCCGACCTGTCGGACTGGGGGGGGAGTATGACGCGGTCGCATCGCGACTCCGGTGGTGGTCGAGTGCTAATCACACTCGCCACCGCCGGATGGCGCCCGTGCCCGCTTTTCCCTCCAGTCGTCCGACAGGCCGCGCTCGCCGCATGGACGGGTTGGCCGCCGCCGCCGCCGCCGGCGATCACTTTTTCACTTTCACTGGGACTTCGACAAAATACGTTTTCGACACAATTTTGTTTTTGTATGTTTATTATGTTAAAATAAATTCAGACGTGATACATAGACACTTGGTTACCCTAAATTGACCCTATTCCTGACTCCAGCAACAACAACCTGATCATCAACGACGCGCACACCCGCCTTACGCTGACCGAAGAAAATTTGTTAACGTTGGAGTGGAATCGCGAATCAATCGTACGGGCACTTGATGATAACGCGAAAATATGTACAGCCCTGACGGAGTAATACGGCACGATGAAGAATGCGATGACGGTGGAGGTGATAAATCGATACGCAACAATGTCGGTCGATGAGGTGTACACCGCAATGATGAATCATCCTGTACACGGATTACCGCCGCGAGAACCAAGTTATTACAAAGAAATCGCGGTCATAGAGTACAAACGGCTGTGCGACGAAATATGGGGAGAAAATGTTAATACGATGATGGTGACGTCTAACTCACAATGGAATTTAGCAGAGTTACTTGACGGTTACACAGATAAGTAAGTAAAAAAAAAAAAAACCTATTGATTATATTTTAGTATATAGTAATTATAACAGGAACGACGTGGTGGAGGAGGAGGAGGAGAAGACGAGTACTACACCAGTAATCAAGTCAGACGGTGTGAGCATTGCTTCAACCCCACCACCACCACCACCGTGCGATAGTGTGGATGACCTGACGGTCGAAACCTGATAAGGTTATTTCCCGTTAGACCGCGTACAATGATAACACAAAGAAAATGGAGGGACGAAATAACCACACACACCATATATAAACGAACACGCTGAACCATTTAATCACATTCACACATACAACCAAATCAAAATGCATTACAGATATTTACCACCATCGCCGCCAAATTCGCCGACACCGTTTAGTACCAATTGGGTGCATATCGTCGACGATGATGACGACGACGACGGGTCGCCAGTGATAATACCGATGAGCGTAAGTCGATTTTATATTAAGGGAATAATTATATATAAGAAGCGTATAGTAAAAAAAAAATATGTGAAACAGGAGGTAGACGCTGCAGCAGCGGAAGCGGTGAGGCGTATACAGCTGCGAATAGAGAGGGTGTTCTCGGTGACCGACGTAGTGGGTAAGTAAATCAACCTTGGTGTGTGTGTGTATAAAACTAAATTGTCCAATTACATTATCACCAGATCTAACGATGTCTTCGGAGGAGGAGGAGTGCAGTTCGTCATCCACGACGAGTGTGATGGAACTACCCGTCAGCGACACGGAGAGCACAGACGAAGAGACTGAAAGTAGTAGTGCCGACGATGATGACGACACTGACTACGACGACGAAGAAGAAGAAGAAGAAGAAAATGACGACGCTAGCAGCAGCAGTACTAAACGGCGGGCGGACGGCCCTGTGCTTCGAGGGCACATAAATAAAAAATAAAAATGTAACAACGAAGTATGTTTTATATGATTAATAATATGTGTATGTTTGTTATATCATCTTGACGTACGATAAAAATAAATGAATATGTGTAATATACCTAAAAAAAAAAAACTGTGTATTCAATTTGTATGTTACCCGTCCAATCAATGGTTAAAAGAAAAAGGTTGATAACTGAGAGCGAAGAAAGGAAAGGAAAAAAAAAAATGTTTTAATGCAATGGTTATTTATTTTTAAATAACATTTACAATCATAAAGATATATTAAATTAAAAAAAACAGGTATTGTTATATCAATTGGTATTACAAAATTTTGTGCACTTCGCTAGTCAAAGTGTTATATTCAAAAATTTTATCGTGTACGATTAAACAATAAGCAGCGGTGCTATCAGCCACGTTGCTAGCCGTTTCAAAATCTATACGTAAGTCAATCGGCGCGTTCTTAACAAAATCATTCTGTTTCGAACAATCTACAACGACGATGGGGGATGTCGACTTAAACTCTGCTGCGGTGAACAACGGGTCTCCGACCGGAACGCCGTAATACGATTCTTGAAAACTCGCATACATGTTGTACAAAAACGAAAATTTATCACCGGCATAATCGATTTTTAACGTATCGTACGGATACGATTCAGAGTTGAGATATACTTTCAACGTGGTCAACCCGCATCCGTCGAACTGACTGGTGTTCGTCGCGAGTTTATTTTTCCGATCGGTCTGCAAGGCTACTATCACGTATCGCGGCTTTTCCGTGTGCGTGCTCGTCTTAACCGCCCAGGAATGTTTGTTCGACCGGGGGAGCGACGGATAAGAGAATAGCTCCCAGCTACGGAAAGCGATGGATAACGGTTTTTTCGCGTCCAACGCTTTGAGCAACTGCAATCTAACAGAATCGTTTACATTGACGTGCGGCACTCTCCACGTAACGTGATCCAACACAACGCTTGCGGCTGCGGCGTTCGTTTGAAGAGCATCATTGTCGGTGCTCGCACGGTGCAAAACGAGTTCTTGTCGCGCGTTAATTATGAGTTTTCTGTGATCTTCACAAAATCCCAAGATCAACCTGAGCGGAATAACGACATCAAACTTTTTTGTTGTGTTCGCCGACCAACCAGCGTTCGAGTACCGCCCGTGTACCGCCTTCTGCATCGTTACGTACCCCTTGAGCGTGCTAGCAACGCCTGGTTGTCTCACCCGATCGATTTCGACTGAATTCAGCTCATAGCGAATCTCGTCGAACAAAAACATCAATCCGTTGGTGACGATGGTCACGTCGGATGTGTCAGTAGCCGGGGTGACGACAACGGATCCCTGCAGACATAGCAGTGATTCGCTAGGGAGTGTGTAGAGGTCCTGGTGTTGAATCGCGATGCGGATCTCATCGTTGTTCGTTAGACTGTTGCTGGAGAACGGTTGATAAGTGTGAAACTCGTATTTAGTGATGCGATCGTCGAATTCGACTCGCCGAGTGATGTCCAAAACGTCGATGTCCATTGACGGTGGTTTGATTCGCGAGTTTGTAGCCGAGCGCCGATAACGTTTGCAAGCTCTGCCGTGTTAACCGGGATCGTGCCGACGGCTGAATGTACCGAACCGGACGCGCGCGGACGCTTTTAAACACCAACCCCATCGCGCACGTGTAAACGTACTGTGATTGGTTCACCGCGGAAGTCGACCAGCTTCGAGTTCTGATCGGTAATCGTGACCCGCACGCGGTCGAGACGATCCGTCGCTATTGGATAATAAATCAGATTACGCGGTGATTCTGCGATCTGAAACCCGGGCGGGACGGATGGAAAAAAGTCATAGATCGCGCGACTACGAACGTCGTTGACGAATGCGCCTGCCGCGACGTTGCATGTGATTCTTATACACGTAAGCGGATCGATGGTGATCAGACGACCGGATCGGTGCAAAGTGTTCGCCGGCAGCTCGACCCGCTCAAACCCCAATAGTGGGCCGACGCTGTTGGGGGCCGCGAAGCTGATGTCGCGATTGCACAGGAGTTCCGATTCAAACGTGTTGACGTTGGGATGAAGCGCGAACCGGTATTCGGGATTTAGGTTTTCGACTAGTGACTTGAGCACGCGAGCCAAGGCGGACACCTCGTACGACCCGATGGGTACCACGACGTCGTCATAGACATCGACTGGTAACGGCGACGGAGCGTCCGGTTTGATCTGCATTGAACCAGCTGTAATAGTTAATACTAAACTTACAAGACAGGATATTATGAACGCTGATTTTGTTTATTTAGAATCATTCCTAAATTTAGAAGAACTATTGCCATTTAAAGCTCATAGTGATATTCAAATTACATCAAATACTTCAGAGGAAATCATTGCTGGTATAGTAAAAGAAACAAATTTAAATGAAGAATCAGAAATTGATATAAATTATGATACGATATAATATGAAAAAGATAAAGAACTTGTTACACTCAATCCTCCATTATCTGACAACAGTGAAATCACTGATATTGATGTCAACCAAATAGTTATTAATGAAATGTCAGTTGGTAAAAAAAGGAAAATAAAACCTAAAAGAAATAATATATTATCTCGTGAGGAATCAAAATTAAAAAGAATGGCTGGACAAGAGTATGTTGGTTTTAGTAGACAAGGAAAAACTGTTAGCCAAGATAAGCTTAGAAATAAAAGAAAAATGAAAGAAACTTGTAAGTCTGAAGTATGTAAAAAGTCTGCATTTCGTCACTGTCAAAATTTTACAGAAAGAGAAGAAATATTCCAGCAGTTTTGGGTTAGTAATTGGGATGAAAAGAGAACTTATATTTGAAATGTTGTGACTAAAAAAGAAGTTAACCGTTAAAGTATTAACTACTGGTGGAATGAGACGGAAAGTGAGCTTGAAGCCTCAATTTTCTGTTCTATTATTATAGATAATTTAACTTGATACTTGACTAGACATGAACAAGACAGTTTGAAACAAAAACCGAAAAACATTATATTATACTCTGATGGTTGTGGGTACCAAAACAGCAATGCGATAATGTCTAATGCTTTACTCAGTTTGTCTATTCAACATCAGGTACAAATTAAACAACATTTTTTAGTAAAAGGCCATACACAGATGGAATGTGATGCAGTACATAGTATTATATAGAAAGATTAGCTTTGGAAAGTATGAAGCCATCAAAGCTAAAACGACATTTAGTAACTAAACATCCCCAATTCCAACATAAAGATATGAAAATTCATTAGAAGTTCAAAAAAATGTTTTGCGTAGTTTAACTTCAGTTCCTAAAAAAGCTTTAGCTGCGTCATTATAGGTTTCATACTTAATTGCGAAAAAAAAAACACACTCTATTGGCGAATCTCTCATCTTGCCAGCCGCTATGAAAATAGTATCAATTATGCATAGCGAATCATATGCAAATTAATTAAAAACAGTTCCCTTATCAAGAGATACTGTGTCTCGTCAAGTTGAAAATATGTCTGATAATATTAAATCACAACTTCTAAATAGATTACGAGGAAATTATTTTACAATGCAATTAGATGAATCTACGGATTAACTAATCATGCTCAACTTCTTGTGTATGTTAGATATTCTTATAAAGATAAAATTGAAGAGGACTTTATTTTGTCAACCATTAGAGTAACCCGGGGTATAATGGCACATGGGGCAAAATGAACTATTGTGTATAAGTAATTTCGTATTTGTCATCTGGTCAAACTGTTTTGTTATTATGATTTTGCTATCATAGTGTTACGAACCCTTGTCTTGGGCATATTATTATAATATGTTTTTTATGTATGTGTAAATAATTTCTGTTAGAATAAGAACATCAGGAATTGGTGTTGGCCACGGCCGAGTCGAATGGAATTTGCTGACTTAGGGATTTCGCCCTAGCCAGACGGCTCGAGCCGTGCCCACCACCAACGGGGAGTTAGTCGTGTAACTACCGTCAGTGAATAGTGTCTCACAGAGTATCTGTTTTACAGAGCATCTATGTTTTTTAGAACATCTTAATTAAATGTAAATTGTGTATATTATCAGAAAATCTTATTTTATTCGTGTATTTGTGTGTTACGTTTAAAATACAACCAGAAAATCCGCCAATACGTTGTGTAATTTACTGACTTTAACCTAATAATCGTCCTATCCCGTGGCTCACGTTACATTTTGGTGGCAGCTGGGGAAGTCCAAATACTACATCACTCTAGATTTAGCCCAGGGTTATCACCAGGTCCAAATGCATCCAGAACATCGAGAAAAAACCGCTTTCAGCACCGACAAAAGACATTTTGAGTTCCTCAGAGTTTCTTTTGGTCTGAAAGGTGCTTCCGCGTTATTCCAACGTCTCATGAATACCGTACTAACTGGTATTATCGGTTTAAAGGCTTTCGTCTATTTAGATGACATTATCGTGTACGCTGCTAGAGTCACTGAACACACGAAAAAACTAACAGATGTTTTCACCAGAATCCGAAAATTTAGTTTAAAACTTCAACCCTCGAAATGCGAATTCATGCGTAAAGAAGTTACCTATCTAGGGCATGTCATCACAGATCAAGGTGTGAAACCAGACCCTCGTAAGACCAAATGTGTTCTCGATTTTCCAGTCCCAACTAATGCAAAGCAAGTAAAATCTTTTCTTGGTTTATCGGGCTACTATCGCCGTTTTGTACCAAATTACGGACACATAGCAAAACCTCTGACGTCTCTTTTAAAACAGGATGTACCTTTTATTTGGTCCGATATATTCCAAGACTCGTTTGAGACACTTAAACGAGTACTCGCCTCAGAACCTCTGCTCCAGTATCCGGATTTCACTAAGCCTTTTAACCTGACATGCGATGCGAGTGGCTTCGCTATCGGTTGTGTTTTGTCCCAAGAGCCCATGGGAAAGGACTTGCCGATCGCTTATGCGTCTCGTACTCTTAACAAGGCTGAAACCAATTACAGCACTACTGAAAAAGAACTTTGTGCCATCGTGTGGGGAATTAAGAAATTTCGTTGCTATATGTTTGGCCAAAAGTTCAATATCATCACAGATCATCGAAGTTTAGTCTGGCTATTTGGAATAAAGGACCCTGGTTCACGATTAACGCGTTGGAGACTCAAGTTAGAAGAATACCAATACGAAATTTTCTACCAATCAGGTACAAGCAATACTAATGCTGATTGTCTTAGTAGAATATAGCGAGTGGTAACGCGATCAGAAATTGAAGCAAACCATGATAATATTTGGTTAGGATTGGGTCTAAATACCTCAGACACTCACAAAAGAGTAACAAAAAATATTATTACAAAAGGAGCGGAAATTCTTTTTGGTAGTAATCCATTATTCAATACTGAGTCCATCTTCCAGAAAATTATCGAATTCGTTAAAACTAAAGTGGTAGATACGGACTTGACTAACAACAAAATCCGTCTGTTACAGACATCTACATCAGAGATTACTAAAAAAGTTAGCGATCTCTCTGCGCATCAGAATAAAATCGAGACTAACATCAAAATCCTCAGTAGCCAAGTCCAAAAATCTATGCAAACAGTGAACATCTTGTTAACTAAAACTACATTGATAGAACAATCACTTTTATTTACGATACTCCTGAATCAATATGCGTATGAAACTCAATCACTTATTGCAATTCTCAACTCAGCTATGCATGGCAGAATACATAGCACAGTTCTACCACCGTCCAAATTATTACGCGAACTTCGTGAAATCCAACTGACCCTTCCGACAGGCACTCAATTACCTCTAACGCCTAGTAAACAGAACATCCCGAAATATTTCCAAATCTCGACTACAACGGTCCTAACAAAGGACAAATTCCTTCTGTTCTCACTCACTTTTCCAATAGCGACGATTGACGAATATACTCTTTATCGACCTGTTCCCTTACCACATTATGTAATTAATAATAACGCTATACTTATCTCACCTACTGCTGACTACATAGCGTTAAACGACGATAGCGAATTTTATTTTACTTTAAACACCGCTCAACGTGAAGCATGTCTAGGTTTACAACCGTACATTATGTAAGGGCAACCTGCTAATTAACCACAAAGCATCATCCAAATTATGAGAAATATTATTACTAAAATCTCCACAGACCATCCTTAACTCTTGTAATATTAAATACATATCTTTTAATTTTACAATTTGGAACCGGTTTTCACAATCAGATTCTTGGATATATTATACGCGATCTGAACTTATCACCTTAAATTGTAAATATCCCTCGCGCATATTTCAATTTTATACAACATGTATTGGTCGAATAATGATATCCCCATCATGTACTCTTCATACGGAAAATGCAATATTGTTACCTAGCTGTAATGAATTTATCAATCAGACCCTCGATGTTATTCCAGAATCTATTTCTTTGGTATACCACCTACAATAATGACAACCCTAAATCTTGTACAACCACAGAGCCTCAATCATGTACGCGTGTCCAATGACCTTTGTCAAATCAGTAAAGAATCTCTTAACTTAGACAACTTAGATAAGCTACCAGACGATTCTGTCTTCATTGTTACCTTAGGTCATCATATATATATTGTATATTCATGTATTTTTATACTATGTATAGCTATAATTATAGTTACAGTTAAATGTAAAAATCGGGTAATCCATGTAAATGTACCGGAAATCGCGTAGCCTCAATCTGAAATCGCAGACCATCTTTTTTGAATTGTATAATTCAGTGTTCTAGTGAGACAGTAGTGACCATGTAGCCCCTTTGTCTCATTTAGGGTGGGGGGTGTTACGAACCCCTATCTTGGGCATTTTATTATAATATGTTTTTTATGTATGTGTAAATAATTTCTGTTTGAATAAGAACATCAGGAATTGGTGTTGGCCACGGCCGAGTCGAATGGAATTTGCTGACTTAGGGATTTCGCCCTAGCCAGACGGCTCGAGCCGTGCCCACCACCAACGGGGAGTTAGTCGTGTAACTACCGTCAGTGAATCGTGTCTCACAGAGTATCTGTTTTACAGAGCATCTATGTTTCCAGAGTATCTATGTTTTTTAGAACATCTTAATTAAATGTAAATTGTGTATATTATCAGAAAATCTTATTTTATTCGTGTATTTGTGTGTTACGTTTGTAACATTTTCTTCGACACTTGATGAAGTTTTGGCGTTAATATGAGGTAAAGTATTAATTTTATGTAATATTATATTAGTATAGAAGTAGTAATAAATACTAATTAATGACACGTTAGGTGTTGCTTTCATTTATTTTAGTTTAGTACTAGTAGGTGACTATACGACAATACTAGTAAATTATTGATATGATAACAACTGAATATACTACATACTATTTATGCAGAAATTCACATTGGGGTAAAATGGCTCAATAGGTTTGGGGTAAAAGTGCGCAGCATTTCTTAACTGATAACCTACCTAAATTAATATTTTTATAGTTTAAAAATTTATATCTAAACAGTTAGTTATATTTAAACATAGCTATTTATTTAGATATTCATTTAAATGAATTGGTATCTACATTAGTACATAATATAGGTGTATAATAAATATATATTTATATTTATTTGATGTTTAAAAAAATTATTAAATAATAATATGTAATATTTATTGAATAATAACACTTAAAAATTACTTTGGTTTAGTATTTACTACTAATACTGTATTAATTATATATTATATCTATTACTATTTTATTATGCATGGATTATATCTGTTTATAACTTATTACTTGTTAAAAAGAAAATATATAACAATTATATTTTATTAATTTTGTTTAGGAACCGAGTTAGCACTACTACCAGAATATCAATCAATGATGATCAATTTGATACAGTGAAGACTTTAATTGAAGAAGGCAGGTCTATTAGATCTATAGCTGGGCAGTTAAATATACCAGAGTCCAGTTTGAGAATAAGACTAAAAGCAGGGTCAACAACATGTTTAGTTCGATACCGCAGGACATTTTCTTTACAGCAAGAAGTAGAGTTAGCTAATCATTGTCGTACACTTGACAACCGATTTTACGGTCTATCATTTAAAAAACTACAGCAGCTTGGTTATCAGTTTGCAGATCTAAATAAATTAAACCACAGATTTAATAATCAAAATAAGTTAGCTGGGTATGACTGGACGGATTCGTTTTTAAAACGACATAATATATCGTTGCGTACTCCTCTACTAAAAGATGTGCGTACATTGGTGAATACTCCTAGAAATCATAATATCATTAGTATTAATCCGTGAACTTATATTCACATAGGTTTAGAAAAAATGATATCTTTTATATTAAAGTTAAATTCTAAATATTTAAAAAACGTTGATGAAATATTTTTAAGTTTTAATATTGATGGGTTGCCATTATCACGTAGTTCAAAACAACAATTTTGGCCAATACTTTGTTCACTTATAAATGCCCACGGAATATCAAAATCCCACATCAGTTAATAGGGAAAACAATCAAACTAACACCCGATTGAAACGTCATCGATTGGCTGTTACTCAAGTAGAGGGATTCTTTTTTACTAGCACTGGATTCAATGGACTTTGTAAAACTTGCTACAGAAGAAATTTTAATCAATTAGCCGATTATAATTCTTTCCTGACAGACACCAAACCGCAACTACTCGATTTACTGAAAACACTTGTAGCCGAAAATGCACTAAAATATACTTTTAAACTTGAATCGACATACAAAATCCCCTCTACAGAAGTTTTGGAAAATAAGGCATTCAAAACATCAGCAAGAACTCTATTACAAGACACAGACGTTGAATCAGCAATCGATAAAGATTTTGTTAAGCTAATGACCGAAGAGGGGGAGATGGAAGGAAAAGGATCCGAGTTTTCTTTAGAGTAAACTGATGGTATATTACTCAATATATTTAAATATATACCCCTCGGAGGTTCAGCTTTTATACCGCTTCCAGAAACGATTGAAAATCGCAAGGCAACAATAAATGTGCAAAATAACGATGAGATGTGTTTTAAATACAGCATTATGGCCAAGGACGTTACTGCACCAAACCCTAGCCGTGTTACACATTATCAAAATGTACCGAGCCGTCACAATTTCTCGGGAATTACTTTCCCCACATCTTTATCTAAAGTGAAACAATTTGAAAAAAATAATCCAGAAGTAACGGTAACGTACGCCGATGAACCGGGTAAAATCGATAAAGAAGCTAGACTTGGTGATCATAAAAGAATAAGCGACAAGAATGAGTCAGTAACTCCAATTCTACCACCACAAAAAGCGTACATGCAGTTTGAGCATTGGGGTAACACACAAAAACTCGATTTTGTTATTAATGCTGATTTCGTGTGTTTGTTAAATAAACCTGTTGGAGATAACCATTTTGGGAAAACAACTGTCACTCAAGAACATGATCCCGTGAGTTATGCATACCTAGTTAAAGCTAGCGAGGATGTACCAACAGAGCTAATGGAACAATTCGGCATACCACAATCCTTGGTTTGCACAGAGGTAATGCAAATTCTGAGGCTAATGATGTAACGAAACATTTTATACAGAGCATTACCGATGTAGCACGTAATATTGAACAGCTCTTAAATATCTATACTCCTATATGCATGACATCATAGAACGAAAGTAACTATAAGTCTGTCGTGGACGGTGGCAAATGTCCTCTTTGTAAATGTGAATTTTCATTAACAAATAATCCGGTATGCGATCACCACCATTTAAGCGGTAGTTATAGACAGACCGTCTGTAATAGGTGCAATTTAAAAATGCAAAAGCCCAATTTCTTAAGTTGCATCCTGCATAACTTATCAAGTTACGATAGTCATATAATAATAAACGAATTAGGACACGATCCTCATACAATACGCGTTATTCCGAATAGTGAAGACAAATTTATATCTCTTTCAAAATATATTTCGAATAGGTTTTCTAGATAGTTATCGTTTTATGGCTAGTAGCTTAGAAAAATTAGCTAATAACCTTGCTCGATCCTAAAAGACAAGGTTCCGTTCTGTGATAAATGCATATGGTGAAAATGATTTGGATATGGTCACTTGTAAAGACGTTTGTTGTTATGAATATACCGACTTATGGGAAAAACTGGAAGAACAGTGTCTACCGCCTATAGAATCGTTTTACAGATGAATTATAATAATTAAATTACATAAAATAATAATAATAATAAAATAAATTAAAAACAACTTTTTAGTTTACTGACTGAGGAAAATATTTCCCAAGATGACTATAAACACGCTCAAAATGTATAGAATCGTTTTAAATTCAAAATTTTGGCGAATACAGCTTATGGTATGTGATATATTCTTAGTCTGTTAATTATTTATATTTTCAGGTATAACGAATTAGATGTGCATATTTTATGTGATGATTTTGAAGCTTTTAGGGAGCTTTGTATAAAAACGTACGAAATCGATTGTTGTCACTACTATCCTATCCCTGGTATGAGTTTTGATGTTTGCTTGAAACATACTGAAGCCAAGTTGGAATTGATATCAGACTATGACATGCTACTTATGTTCGAGCAAGGTAATTACAATTATAGTTACATTGATATAACATCTTTAACAATAATTATCTAATTTAGGTATAAGAGGGAGGAATCTGCCAAGCTTCGAAGAGGTACTCTAAAGCTAACCCAGCAAGACACCCGTGTACAATCCTGAAGAACCACAGATGGATAACATATCTTGATGCTACAAATCTGTGAGTATAATAATTTAAAAACTATATTTATAGTTTATATTTTAATATTTATATAATTATTTCAGATATGGTTGGGCAATGTCATAAACGATCCAAATGGTAACTTTAGATGGTACGAAGTAAATCATTCTGTACAATCTGTTCAAAACCGTTGAGACAGGATAGATGACAAATCCAAAAGCGGCATGATGTTAGAGGTTGATGTCGAGTATCCAAAATCCCTTCACGACCAACATTCAGATCTACCGTTAATGTGCGAGAAGTTGATACCTCCTGGCTCGAAGATAAGAAAATTAATCTTAACGCTAATCGACAAAAAACAGTATATTGTACATCACTCGATTTTAAAGCAAGCTTTGAAGAAGGGTCTCGTTTTAAAAAAAGTGGACAGGATACTTCAATTTTATCAAAGCCCTTGGTTAGCTAGCTATATTTCACTTAATACAGAAATGAGGAAAAAAGCAACTGATGATTTTCAAAAATACTTCTTTAAACTTATGAATAACGCAGTTTTTGGTATATATTTAAAAAAGATTAAAAAATAATAATTTTTATAAAATTAATATCGTCTTAATTATTTTAATAGGTAAAACCATGGATATGTGCGTAACCGTATGAAGATGTCACTCGTCTGCAATCCTGTAGCATTTCAAAGGTTGATAAACAAGCCTACATTTAAAGGTATAACGCAATACAACGAAAACGTGTATGCGGTACACCTCCACAAGGCAGTTTTAACCTTTGACAAACCGATTTATGTAGGATTTACTGTCTTGGAAATTTCCAAGACTTTGATGTATAATTTTCATTACAATGTAATGAAAAAGTACTATGGATGTGGCGTAGAACTGTTATACACGGATACAGTTATTACAATTATTTTTATTTATTATTTTTTTTATTGAAGAACTATTATATATTTCTTATTATTTTCAGATTCTCTAATGTACTTAATTAAGACAGATGATTTTTATCATGATATGCTAAGGTTCCTGGAACTTTTACAGGCGAGTTATATAATATACTAGTTTCTTTTTAAATTGCATATAGATAATAATTTTTTTATATTTTAGATGAGACTGGAGGTGAAATAATCTCAGAACAAGTAGTATTAAAACCAGAATCGTATGGTTACATACAGGTTGGACATGAACATATTAAAGCTAAGGGCGTCGTTTATTATGTAATACAGAACCACATGACGTTTGAGGATCATACGGATTGTTTATTTCAAGGTATCAATGAAAAAGACCCTGCTGCATTCAACCTTTACCGTACTGATTTATCTGCAAGAAACACTTCTAGAGAACTTAAACGGCTTAATATATGTTCATCTAATTTTCGAACATCGTTTTGGTCCTGAATAACTTTTCAGTACATCGAAATGCATAAAGTAATTCCACCGTTCTACATCCAAATCTATTTTGATTTGTCCATTGTATTCTAACGAAATGATAACGTAGAACTTTAGACCATATGGTTCCACGAAACAACGACGCTTCTTTTCTCATCGATATTAAATATCCGTTTATAGAAATGATTATCTAAACCCATTTTTTCTTAAAATTATATATAGGGTTCAATACGATTCTGTTAATGCTGAACAATAACTATACGTTGAATATTATACGTGTACAACACCCGAAATCATTTAGTATACTAACACTTTATTGTAAGTTTTTTCTTGTACATAATGCATTCAAATTTGCCGATTGGGTTAGGGTAGGTTAGAGATAACAAGGCGGAGTTTATTCTCCAGCCGGCAGCCATCCTCCCGTCGAAGGCCGAGTCACCTGCTACTCACCTAGATCCAGTTGAGAAATATACATTTTCTCACGGTGATCAGTCATCCATTATCAGAGAATGCGAGAAATTTTACAAAAATCACCCAGCTCATGTACTAACTGAATAAATTCGTATATATAGATACAGATGTAGTTATATGTAATGCAGATTTAAATGACAAAACCATCAGTTGGGTACAAACCAACAATCTAAACATGTATATATATATAAATAAAGTAGGACCTACGGTTTCTCAATACAATGGCGTATAATACTGTGTATAAAAATATATATATCAACCTAACACAAAAGTTATATATTATTTTAGATATACACACTAACAACATATACTAATACACTTATTTCTAATATGGTTATTTCTGACAGGCGTAATTGATTCATTATAAAAACACTGGTAGACTGTATTGAATTATAGCGAGAACAGCTTATCATAGGATAACGTTTAAATGCGAGTGTCTTAAACATGCTATAAAAGAAAACGTTCTTATTTGGATGTTCAAAAATACCGGTTATTACGGCACATCAATATCACACATAACGGATATTGTCGAGGTCATTGACTTCATGAAACACGGGAGACACCGCGGCCGCCGGAGGGATTGGACTATTTGAGGGGAGTTCCAGCAAAATCTTCTCCTTGATTATCTCGTTGTTCGGTCCCAAAGTCAACGGGACGGTTATCAATAACGGCGGCGGGGTTATCCCAAGTTGGAAGACAAACCAGTGGGCGTTAGCAGAGAAAGCAATATCGTGAGTAACGCCGGCGGCACAACAGCGGCTACCGTGTCAACCGTGGTTGGCGGGAAAAAGGTGTTAGACAGGGCACTTCAAGCTACCGGCGACAAAAGCGACCGCAAGAGAGAGGACCAGAGTGGCCCACCGACGCCCTCTCAAAAAAGCGGTAAGGCAGGAGGCGAAACTGCGGTACCCCTCGTTCACAAGACTGAACGAGACGGTGACGCATCGCCAGATTGACGCGGTCGCATCGCGACTCCGGTGGTGGCCGAGTACTAATCACACTCGCCACCAACGGATGGCGCCCGCACCCGCTATCCCTTCAACTCGTCCGACAGTCTGCGCTCGACGCACTGAAGAGACAGCCGCCGCCGCCCAACCGGTCATTTCCGTTTTGGATCAACTCACGGCCATATGTGATATAATAATATATATTGTTATTGTTTATGTAAGCAGAATATATTCATCCGTGATATTTAAAACCCGGCGTATATTTTATTTTAACGTTAATTAAAGATGTGAGGAGGAGGAGGAAGAGGGCGTGTGGACAACGTGGTACCCACAGTCCCAAATGACTCGGGATTCGAAGATGGCAAGGTGTCTTGACTTCATATCGAGGATTATTCACAACCGCGGGACGATATATTCGCCCGGCGTGTATGAATATTGTCTGGATAAGATGACAGGCACTGGTAAACGACATGCAAATGGAACAAGGAAAATTGGAGATGGACACGAAATTGGTAAAAACTCAGAAATAGTAGATATAACGACTGGAAACAGGACTCTTGTGGTGAAGACGTTGGACCCACCACAGCTGCATGGCTTCCAACAACAACAACAACAACAAAAACGAGGAAAACACGAACGCACAAAGAGAAGAGCATTCTGTTACTGCGACAGGGTCCTCGGAAGCCAAGTCGCCGTTGTCAGAGAGTCATAGCGCGAGCTCTCCGGCTTCGCCACCAAGCAATTGTGACCCACCGGTAGGGGTGTCGAGTCAGGCCCCAGGCGGTGGCATTAATGCCACCGAAACTACTGATCGTGTGCGTGTAAAGCAGACGTACACAGGTGGACACACCTCAATGTCCATCGACATTACTGCAACACCAGGGAGTGGAGTTCCTCCCAAAAAGACATGGGAGGCAACTAACACCAGCCCGCGAAAAAGGTGACGGAGCCCATTTCAGAAGGGAAAGGGCCCACTTTCCCGGGCAGCGAAAGCAAAAAGTCGAAGCCGAAGAAGGTGGACATACAGAACAGGTCGGTCTTCCCTCTGTTAGGGGAAAGTAGAGAGCAGCAGCGGCAGAAAAGAGAGCAGTCTCCGAAGAAGAAGGCAGCACAACCAGCTGCGCAACCCAAACCAGAGTGGTCGCAGGTAGGTCCGCAAGGATAGTAAACCGAGCGAAAGTGTTTACACTTTAAAAGGAAACCGCCAAAGACGGAGGCCACTGGGATCGGCCCCATCCCCAGCGGCGTAGGGTATGCGGACGTCATGGGCAAAAACTTGTCGTCCGTAGACCTCTTCAGGTTCGGGGTGAATCTAATGGGCACACGGAGGACTCAGAGTAGAACAGCAGCGCCATCACCGTCAACGAGTTATCATTCGTTATCAATCCATCCTGATGACCTGATGTTGGTTTTTTAAAATTTGAATGTACTTTTGATAACATACAGGGTCTGAAACCCTTTCAGACCCTGGTGCCATTCTGATGGCATAACAAAATAAAAGCCGTTATAAAATTCAATTCAAATCATGTCTTTGTTAAATATATTTATATTTACGTAAAAACATGTGTAGAATATGTTAAAAATGATAAGAACACAACAGTACGGACAAAATATCAAATAATAATGAAAGATTTTTGACAACAAAAATATTTGCTGTTTTTTTTTTCACATTTTCTTCTATTATCAAAAAAATACAAACACTAAAAATCCCCTATTTTTTTTTTGCGTCTAAACTGATATTGTAA
This sequence comes from Adelges cooleyi, assembly GCF_023614345.1. Lineage (NCBI taxonomy): Eukaryota > Metazoa > Arthropoda > Insecta > Hemiptera > Adelgidae > Adelges > Adelges cooleyi. The sequence continues at coordinate 82,358 of NW_026096440.1, forward strand.
GGATATTATGATATAATATTTTTATTATCATTTACCGTTACCATTTAATTGTGCCATCAATAGTATGTCATTACAATAACAATTAGACGTCATGAATTTCTTATCAACTAATTTGACCGTGATCACTGATTTTTTTAAAAATTTAAAATAATTTCGTTTTGGTCTGCATATGATCTACGGTCGTTACTATACGGCATAAATTTTATATTAATTTTTTTACGTAAGTATTTTATACATTTTATTTGTTACTTATTTTTTTTTTTTTTATTAATGTAATTTGAAAATATTTAGGTATTTTTATGTATAATGTAATGAAAACAAATCCGTGGTCGTAAAATTTTGGAATTGCTTGGTGACGGCCGTGACTCGGATTTATGACCTTTATCTGGTCACAATTACCAAGTCCACAACATACTATATCACCAATAGTAAATTTGCCTTTTCTCAATAAAAATGAAATTAAGTGGGATACGAAACCTTTGAAATGTAATAAAATTGATCTCCAACAGCAGATCCCTGAATTAACTACAACTTTTAAAACTCTTAGCCCTTTGGATTATTTTATGAATTATTTTCCTAAAGAAGAATTTGAAAGAATAGCTAAACACACAAATATTTATGCAAAACAAAATAATTTTTCCAACTTTAAAGACACCTCTCTTTCTGAAATAAAAGTATTTGTAGGTATTCATTTGTTAATCGGCTGTTTGGAACATTACAGAATAACAATGTCTGTCAAGCGGTTTGATAAAAAAGTAAAAACATATATTAAAATAAGTAGACCTGAAATAGTTCAACTTTATAACAACTCTATGGGGGGAGTAGACCTCCATGACTAACTTCTAAGTTATTATCGAATATTTATTAAATCTCGTAAATGGCCATTAAGGTTACTTTTTCATGCTTTTGATATGGCAACTACTAATTCATGGCTACAATATATAACTGATTGTGAAACTATTAATTTACCAAAAAAGAATACTTTAGATTTGTTATCTTTTAAACATAATTTAGCTGAATTACTTATAAAGTTAAATCGTTCAGTATTGACTCCAACTAGGAAACGAGGACGTCCTTAATGCGAATGTGGATGCTAGGGAAGAGCATAAATTACAAATAGATATATTACAACTGAAAAAAAAGCAAGAGGAAGAGAAGTTAAAGCAGAAAGAGATGAAAACTGAGTTGCTTAGAATTCAAATAGAGCGAGAAACTGGTGTAAAATGGGTATTTAATAGTCAGGATGAAACAAAGTAATTTTTTTTTTAATACATTAATTTATTTTTTAATATACTATGAATGCTATAACACTGCAGGGTGCAACAAGTTGTTTGTGATAATTTATTTTTAATTAATAATGTATATTATATATTATAATAATAATAATATATAATATATATATATATATATATATATATATATATGTATATATAGAGAGTACAGGCATATCTACAAACTTTCAGATGCTGACATTTTCCAAGCAAATACCAAGGAAGACTGCGGCAAACTCACAAAGTGGGTCGCAGAGTCACATCTGAAAGATTGGAGCAATGTGGTCATAGTGATGCCACATAACATGTGGTGTCCTAGACTGACTGGAGGTATTGGACGAGTAATGGTCGGGGAGCTTGACAGCATGAGAGCAAAGCTGGGAAGGAAAGAAGAAGTGATTTTCAGAACTATATGGGAAAATAGTTCGGAAGGTAAATTCGGTAAAGTCCCACAAGCATGGGAAAACCTGTTTTTTTAAATGAGTCTGTCAAAAAAGAAAGTGACCCGACAGACCATACAAACCAGGGTGAAAAGAAACCACCGGATGGAAAGAAGAAGGAAACCCAGGAGAAAAAGGAAAAGGAACTGACTGAGGAGGAAAGGTATCAAATCGGACAATATACATATATATATATATATATTGTTATTGTTTTTAATTATTTAGATTATACTATCAATTTTTTTTTTTATTTTAAGTTAATTTATGTATAAGATTGTTTTATTTAAGCTTCGATGCGGAGAGATCGACATAGCCACAACTACCGACTACAACACCCTAAATTCAAACTTCATAAACCAGTACTTCTCACACGACCAACAACCATTAGCAATATTTTTTCATGAACACAATGACCATAGACTTTTTAAGAAAATGAAAATCAACATTACATACCTAAACCTGGTAGCATCTAGACTTAACGACACTACTTGTTACATATCACTCTATGATTTCAAAAACAAAAAAAACCCATCTGTTCAACTTTATTAGGCATTTTCATAAAAAATGGCAATTTACTCAACCTAACCGAAGCTCATAGTTTAATATGCAAAGACACACATTCTAAATTACAGGCACACAACCCTATCTACGATGCCATGAATATATCCTGCCTTTTTAAATACTTAATCTCCAAAACCGGACTTAATCAAATTCAACAACATATAAACAACCTACCATAAACATTTAATTCATCAATAATTTCACAATTCCATAAAAAAAAAAAAAAACACCCCTTTTACTCAAAATGACAAACAATATTACAACAACCACATTATCACAACCTTAAACTTACATAATCCAAACATTAACTTTTCAACACAGAAATTTTTTTCACACATATATAACACATTATATATATTACACAGTTCCCATCAAACACAATATGTCCGACACAGTAACCAACTCCATGGAAAAACACAATGATATAACAAATCACACCACAACTTCTTGCGCCTCAGATCGCAAAAGGCCATACAGAAAAAAAACATCTGTATCTCCAGACGAACACGCAATTTTTTTAGAACAAAACGACATCCCATCTGATGCAGGTTTACAATATGAAGGTATGAAAAACATTCTAACAAAATTATACGTAACACAAATGTTAGACAAAATTAATTGGGATTCTACTGACTCATATCATTCCAAACTTCAGTATTTTTATACACTTGATACTTTAAACATGTTTACAAAGAAACAAATGCACCAAACATTTCGCAAAAAATTCCTACACGAACAAAAGCTAAACAAAAAATCCACTACAAACAATCGCGAAATGAAAACAAATTAGCATAACAAAACACAAAACATAATATCTCGAAAGAAATAATACCAATTCAATTACTTTTTATTATCACCATCAATATTTCATTTATTAACTAATACATTAGCAAATGGACATATCTATACTCAACACACAAATACACCTATCATATCAATCTAACATTTATTTTAGAACACAAGATGCATAAGCTTTCTTTTGAATACAAATTACACAACTTACATCGACCGCAAAAGCGAGGATATGGTGAGAAATATTACTTTTGACTATCAGGAGATCCTTTCATTATAACTGATTGCACCAACAAAATACCTTCAACAAGTCCACAAATAAAATTGGCTCCCATCACACTACATTTTTTTCATAACAGAAACTATGAGCGTATCTTATACAATAGAGAATACATTAACATACTAAAATCAGACGACAAACAACATTTAATATATCAACACCCTTATTCCATATCCATCCTACATAACCCAATTAATCATTTCAAAGATCATAATGATAACTTATACTTTTTTTTTGACACACAAAACAAAATTTTTCATCCAAAACATCTAACCATCATTCTCACCGATGCAATAAAACAAGGCACAGATCAAGGTTTTTCTATTTCACAAGTCCTAACTATCTGTAGCAAAACAGAATTCTTTCTTTTCTTTGCCACTCATGTATGGTCTCAACACAACCTTGGTCATTACTCCAAGCTTTATAAATTAATTGAGGTTTTCGCCTTAACATTATCATACATGCACTATGCTAATATTTTTATTGTCAAAATCTTATCAATCACTTCAGGTATATGGGATGATGATGTGGATATACAAAACTTACCAGATGATTTAATAATACGATCACATGCTATCAAACATTTATTTTACCATTACTTTCACAATCATGTCAGAATACAAAATTCTTTTAAAACATTTGACATATCCTATCAAACACTCAGAACACTTCACATTTTTCATAATGATCACTGTTTAGATCGAAATACATGTACAAGAGTTTTTCCTATTCATACTAATAATATAGCCAATGTTATTCACAACAAAATCATTCAGATCACATCGATGTACGGGGGCTTTCTTTAATTTATAGGATACTGATAGCTTCATCTACGCAGTTAAAACTTGAATTTTCATCAAGATCTTAAAGAACACCTGCTTTAGTTTTTCGACACGTCTAAATATCCAAAAGACCATCCGTGTTACACAGACGTGCGAAAAAAGGTTCCGGGTACGTTCACCGATGAAGCACTAGTGCCATCAGGCCCTAGCACCAGCACCAACACCATCAGCTGTCCCGCCAAGAGATTAAAAGATATTAAAAAACTTAAGGGTGTGACATCGGGTGTTGTTGCTACTCGAATTAACATGTATGACTATTTACATTGTTTGAAGACCAAACTATCGCAGTCACATAGTTTCAATGATTCCATCAAGATTGCACAAAGTCGTCACCATGAATACAAGAAAAAGATCTCAAAAATTCGTACTACAATAGGGCACTCGGTCGGTGAATTCAAAGAGAGAAAATGTCTCTACCAAAGCTTGGCGATATAATTCACTTAAAGACAGTGAATTCATAGTTTATTATAATTCACCTAAATGAAACAATGTTCTTTTGGAAGCTATTGCTAACAGCGACCTTTGCAAAATCATTCAAGAAATTATGTGTTACACGACGGGTTGAAAAATATACAGCAATCAATGATTTCATTAACTTTTTCCATATATAGTTGATGCATTAGAGGAAATACCAAACAAATTTAATGATATTTCTTTGGCTTCTGATGCAAATATATTAATGAAATTGATGGACTTTGAATTTTTAGTTTTACTTTAAGTTGTAAAAGTATGGTAATTAATTATATGGTAAATAATTATAATATGTTTTGCTTATTTGACTTGTCCGTTCCAAGCTGAACACGTCTGGGAACCCGGAAAGAGAATCGTGGCCAACGATATTTTTTCGACCCGGATCTGGCACGGATGCCCGGTCCGGATTAGTGAGAACGGTCATATTTAAAACTCAATAGATAATTGTTTTTTTGCACCCGGACAGATTCCGGCACGGACCCGGCCCTGACACGTCCCGGGCTAGTGGGAATAGACCTTTAATAGTATTGATTTTAATATCTCAAATTGGTTTTGATTTCTAGGGAATGGTTCGTAACATCCATCGTTTTTCTTGCGTTAAGTGCATTGGAGGGAAAAACTAAAACGACGAATAGTCTTCCGACAAGTGCCAAATGTGACATGTCCTTCACAGGGTATAGTGAACAATGAGTTGAATTTGCACGTCATATTGAATTGAAAAATATAAAGGGTAGACATTTTTTTTATTATGCAAAACACGGTCTTAAAATGTCCAACCTAATGGAATCTAATAACGATATTAAATCTATATTTCAGTATCGTCTTTAAATATTGTGAAAATACAGCTGCATTTAGCTACAACCTTTTTACATAAATATTTTTCTGTTCATGCCCACACAGATAAAAGCTGAAGAGCATTGTCCAATCAGCAGTTTTATATCGGCCATTGATATTTTCAATTGTTTTTGTCAATTCACCGGCCATAAATTGCTCAATGGACCTGCAATGTTAACTAATGTCATGGACTACCACCCAGCCAACCACAAGGTTAGACGATCTGGCCAAGGGTCTGCGGCTGCACTCATCATAGCAGGTTTATTTCAATTATTTTTGTATTAATTCAGTTAATTTACCGGTTTTTGGAATTTATAGAACGAATTTAATATTCCAAGCGCCTTGACAAGATTCCATTAGATGTCAATAAGTTCATTGCCGCTGTTAAGGAACTTTTATTGCTTCGGCAGAACACACCCGCTATTCTCCGGTTAGAATCTTTGTGTTCAGTTTCAGTTAATAATATAATATACATGGTATTAATGGTTTTTAAAATTGTTGCATAGAAGCAACACGGCGCATTGAAGGGTTAACATTTTTTTCTATACAACCATAAAACCGTTTCATTTTATTTTAGACGACTGTACATTATCATTATGGGGAGGCTCCCCACCCCAAAAAACAATAAAATGTTTTAGATGTGGTGGTGACCACTACATACAAAACTGCAGGAAGAAGAAAAGTAAAAAGAAATTCACAAATTTGTACACGCGATTTATTAAAATTGCGACTATTATATTGTTAAGGTGTCACTACTGTAGAAAAGCTGGTCACCTTTATAAAGACTGTGAAAGGAGAAAGAACAGCGTTTGTAGTTGTTGTTGTACGTTTTTGTAGCTTGCCAGTTGCGAATCCCCGTTGGAAAACGCCGTGGATGATTCCCAACTCGAACTATTACACCTGTATTTCTTTGCTTCGTATATTATTGTATATGTTTCTCCTCTATTGTTGTATAATATTTTGTAACTGAATAATTATTTGTGTGTTTTGTTTCGGATCCCCCGTTGCAAAACGCCGTCAATGATTCCCACTTGAACTCGAACTTGAAATTGTATAACTATTTGTGTTTTGTGATGTTTGTAATTTGTTTTGTATCTTTATAACTATGTAACTTTGAAAATTGTAAAAGTGTTTGTGTAAATTGTATATTGTGTTTATTATTGTTTTTTGCCATAATGTTGTATATTATGTACTTGTGTTAATATATTTTGTAAAAACTTAAAATGTATACTTTTTGTTTTTTTAAATGTTGCTGCGATACGTTTTGCCTAACCTAACCTCTAACTCTCTATAATAAAATAAAATTTATTAAAATCCAAAGATGATCCGAAGAAATACATTTTATATTAACAATCAGTACTCCTTGAAAATATTAGAAATTTGTTTTGTACAATTGTCGTATTTATATAAAAACGAAAATCGATTCAAAGCATATTACTATGATGGTAAAAACTAAAATGGTTTTACTGACTGACAACTCTAGAACTTGGATTCAAACCTAATAGTGAAATATAAACGCTTGATAAATGAAACGTCAGCTATATTTTTCATTATTTTCTTTTGTATAACTCAAACAAATTTACAGTGTAATTAAAGCCGAAAAAATACTTGAGTATTCGACAAGCGCACTAAAATCTACTGAACACATATTACTTTGAGCCTTGTGCTTTGCCATAGATAACCAAACCTGACCGGTGTACCAAAAAAATAGAGTATAGTCCTAAGATTAACTATGGCTATATAAGCTGCTTCTTCGTAATAATTGTGTTCTTTAATGCATGATGGCCGTGTTTGCCCCAATCGAGGTTTGAACTTTCCACCGAATGTTATCGATGGTGGACACAAAGATTGGTTGCACTGTTGCCCCCCGTTTTTTTTTTTTTAATATTAGATTTTAATTTTAATTTGCACGTCGCTATTATACTTGTAGTCAGTAGTTAGTCTATTTTTCTTTTTGGGGGAATAATTTAAATGATTGATAAGTCTAGTCCAAGTACTCCATCCAATAATTCTGGTGACCCTGAGTATATTCCTCCATCTAGTTTAGCTACACAACCTTTCCTTTCTGCTACCCGGAAACTCAGGCCAAGAGGCGAATCTAGTCGCCGTAGTCATAGCTCGCCTAGAGAAATCACTTCTGCAGTAAATAAGGATATTTTATACACGTCCATACGTTTCATAGGTAGCACTAGCAATCTATTGGATTTAACTAACGAAATTTTAAGCGAGTCGCTGTGTATTTTAAGACCAGAACACCCAGAACATCAACTAGAGCAACAAGAATATCAACCAGAACATCCTACTTTCGAGTAGAAATTTCACTTGTTAACGACTGGTAGATGAATCAATACATAATTGTTTTAGAAGAAACACAGAATATCATAACAGACGAATTACGGAGCATCACATTAGTCTCCAAGAAGCAGTTAGACTCCTTCCAGATTCATTTGATAGTTAACAACACAGAACATCTAGATATATCTTTAGAAAAATGCGAGTTTGTCGTATTCCGTGTAGTACCACTGACCAAACCTCCATTGCTGAAGACAATCTTGACGAGATTGAACGGGAAAGCCCGTCAAGTCACTAAATACAGAGAATTACAATCATGCAGTGAGTTGCACGACACACTTAAAACAAATCTAGAGCAGCAGCGGACTACACCCCACCTATACCTGGAGCTATATGCCACAAAAACAAAAACCTGGTGAGGATGTACTAGACAACTCCAAGCGAGTAGAGCAGTTACAGAGCTGTGTAATCAAGCAAGAGATCACTGGTCTCTTTACAGAAATCGCACAGGCCATAGAAAAGTCCATTAAACAGCATCCGTGACCATGGCCACGGCATGTGAATAGTCGAGACCACTATTGCCCTGAAGATGGACTCTTCAAAGAGTCCGAAACGTCGGCACAAAACATTCGACGTGGATATATCCGAAACTCACTCCTCAGTTGATATAATTTGAATTGTTATTTTTTTGATTATTAGTTCATACTTCAACTTAGTCCGTTTTGATAACTCTTATTGTAAGTTTCATATATTTATTAGTTTGTCTCTCTGCACTTTTATTATCACTATCATTATATATGATACCTTGTTAGTTGTTACAAAGGGGTATTAAAATGGAAAACAGAGATTATGACTACTCATCGAATAATAGTATGTTTTTTTTAACAATTGTTTAATAAATTATATTTCTTTAATTTTAAATTTTTTTCAAAGTAAATATCATTACGGTCCAGTTCAGTCCGGAGTCCGAACTGGTCCAAATCGATTCGCTTCGATCCGATCCAATTAAATTTAGTTTCAGTCCCATTCAGTCCTAAAAAATAAATTTTCCTGTGGTCCGGTCTTCGGTCTTTTTGACAAAAAAAAACGGTCTGGTCTAGTTCGGTCTCATAATTATATTTATTGATCCGGTCTGATTTCAGTCTTAGTTTGGTTTTAATAGTCCGGTCAAAAAAAAACACGGACCGTGCAGAACTCTCCCGTATGTCCGCGTCAGTCAATTGTCAATATTAGTATTTCAGTATAAAATAGTGATATAGTCGTCCCTTCTAAAAGAACTGTTAAATGGAAAAATACGTATATATTAACTATCGCAACATAATCGATTACTGGAAATACAGAAATCGTCAATAATCGAACATATCAGCAATTTTATGCGATATGGCTAATAAACATACAAGCTTTCGACAGGAGCAGGAGTAGGTACTCTTCCGTTTGCCTACACAAGAATAAATATGATAATTGAAGAAATTTAAAAATATCGAAAATTATATTTCAACATGTTATTTTATTATAATAAATATATACTTTATTTCAAATAAAACATTAATCAGCGTTTGGGGGGGAGGGGGGTCCAGACCCCATGGACATTTCAGTATGCATGGTTAATGAGATTTCCATGGTTGTCGTATTCAGCAATACAAGATGGTGCATTTTGCAAATTTTGGTGTAGCGTTTTCGAAATCTCAAAGTGAAGTCAACTCTCAAGTGTTAGGTAGTCTAGTGTTAAAAAATGTTAATAACTTGAGACATGTGGTTGAAACATTTACTTAACACTCAACCTTAAAATGTTTTCTTGATGCTACTCATTTTTCAGAAGTTTTAATAAATCCAAGTACGTCTATTGAGAGTCGCGTTGTAGCAGTCGTCGATTACACCCGTGTGTCCGACCGCTCCGCGTCATTGAGTTTTCTTGTGCGAGCTTTTGACGACCGTTTTTTGTGTGCGACGTGTCAAAATATTCGTTTCAACTTCGGTAATACAACGCGGGGTTTCGTTAAATGATCGCGTTATTTTGAAGCGGTAGTGACGACTTTTAGTTTGGGAAAATTGTGTCTTACTAGTTATGCCAGTGCCGGCCAGCGTGTGCTAAGCAGTGACCCGTTTCGGACAATTTTTTCTGGCCGAATAATGCTCGCGACGGCTTAAAAAAATCGTCTCGCGATCACCGACAGAACGCGGGGTTAAGTGTAAATATCGGTGGATTATTAAAGCGACAGTGACAACTTAAAGTTGTACATTTTATTGTGTTTATATTATATTTGCCGTATAAAAACAACTGTGTGTTGAACACGGCCAATAGAGGTATTTGCTCGGCCCCAGTGGCGGTAGAGCCCCAAACCAAAGCTGTACGGATTCGTTACAACACCACGAAGACGGTCGACCAACCCAGAAAGTTGTAAGTCGAAGACGTTAATTTTCATAAGCTTTCGAAAATAGCGCTGAATCGATAGTCGCCGGGCGGTGTCAAATTACAACGCCGAACGCGGCGCGAAGCAACGGCCGACCGGTCCCGGAATCGGCGGCGGCGGCGCGCAAATCCGTGTCACGTATACAGAGCGTGCCCAGTGATTATGGTTTTTTGTTTTAAAAAATTGTAATTATAGTATTATCGCAAACTACGCTAAATACGTCAACATCGTCCTTCCCCTCATTTTTGGACAGTTCAGAAATAAGCAGCGTCCTGGGGGGAAGGACGTTGGACAACACCGGCAGTACCCGAAGGCTCAACACGTCAGAGTGTGTGTCCATCCGAAGATCGAGCCGTCGAAGACGATCCAGGCGCATGAGCAAGGCAGAGCTCAATCTGGGATACCCTATCCTCCAGCGACAAGACGGGGGAGGGCTCCTGGGCGACAGCGGTGGGTACTGTCGGAGGGGCGGCACTAATAGGCAGAGGCTTAAAAAAATACCTATAAGATGCCACAAATTTCATATCCCAAACACATATATAACACATTGTATATATTACACAGTTCCCATCAAACACAACATACCCAACACAGTAATCAACTCTATGGAGGATAACAATGATATAACAAATCACACCACAACCTCTTGCGCCTCAGATCGCAAAAGACCCTACAGAAAAAAAACATCTGTATCTCCAGACGAACACGCAATTTTTTTAGAACAAAACGACATCCCATCTGATGCAGGTTTACAATATGAAGGTATGAAAAACATTCTAACAAAATTATACGTAACACAAATGTTAGACAAAATTAATTGGGATTCTACTGACTCATATCATTCCAAACTTCAGTATTTTTATACACTTGATACTTTAAACATGTTTACAAAGAAACAAATGCACCAAACATTTCGCAAAAAATTCCTACACGAACAAAAGCTAAACAAAAAATCCACTACAAACAATCGCGAAATGAAAACAAATTAGCATAACAAAACACAAAACATAATATCTCGAAAGAAATAATACCAATTCAATTACTTTTTATTATCACCATCAATATTTCATTTATTAACTAATACATTAGCAAATGGACATATCTATACTCAACACACAAATACAGATCATATCAATCTAACATTTATTTAAGAACACAAGATGCATAAGCTTTCTTTTTAATATCTGAATCTCAAGATGAACACACAATTTTTTTTAGAACAAAACGACATCCCATCTAATGCCAGTTCACACTACGAAGATACGGGAAAGATTCTTACAAAACTATACTTAACACAAATATTAGACAAAATTAATTGTGATTCTGCTGACTTATTTTATTCCAAACTTTCTCATACAACTATATAAATACATTTTTCATTAGACATAATTAATAGAAAATTGAATGGCGAATGTGATAAAGTAGAATGGTTAATATTTTAATGGATATTTTTTACAAATGACAAACCATACCAAATGTTTTACAAATACTCAAATAATGATTTTGTTACATTTTCTTGTGTCAATTTGGCTAAACGTGCAATGGTTAAACCAAAAGAACTTGAACAACTTTACCCTAATAGCCATCATATCCAGAAAGAAAAATATAAAGATCTCACTGAACTATTGCAATTTATACCACCAATTCACCATGACTTTTATAAGAATTTAAAACAAAATACATGAAAAAACATAAAGAAATATTTAATTTAGTTAATTGCTTTTGTTATATTTTTAAGGATGACAAAAAATTTGTGATTTTAAAGAATTCATAAGTCTGAATAAATTTATTTTTATTATTTATAATTTATTGTTATAGTAAAATATGTGGTTTTATAACTTTAAAGTATGATAAAAATAGGTAGGTAATATTAAATACTTAATAAGTATGAATTTTTTGTTTATTGTTATTGTTTAAAATGTAAGTATTTAATTGTTATAATATGCTGTTTTTATAAGTTTAACTGTGATAACAATATTATGGGATTTCAAACAATTCATAAGTCTAAATTTAATCCATGTTAAAGTACTTATTATAATTGTATTAAAAGTTGATTAGAAAGGTTAAGTGTGCAATAAAAAAGATGATTTTTTTTTACACATATGACCTAAACGACATTTTATGATTATGAAGTGGTTATATGAAAAATGCAAAAGTGGCCTATTCAACATTAACTTGGAGAATTTCAATTTTTTTTGGTTACCAAAAATACATTAGTAGTTTAGAAAGGATTTTAAAAATAACCAAAAAAACAAAAATTAGAATTTTCACATTAAAAATCCATAACTAGTTTTAATGAAATCTTTAATGCTAATTTACTCCAAATGACGGTTGAGCGGATTAGGCCACTTTTGCGTTCAGCGTCTCAATTCTGAAAATAGAATAAAGCCATATATACAATTAACCTATCAATTGAAAATAACAATTTTAATTTTGAAATAGATCGGCGTCTAAGTAGTGTTATATAAAAAAAAAATGTATGATTCTAACTTTAGTAATATAGTTTTACAAGACAATGATACTTCATTATACGATTATGTAGGAAATAACATAAGGCCGATAGGTAAGGTAATTGCGAAATATTCAAACAAAGCTTTTAAAATCCCACTGTACCATGGATCAACCAAAACCTCCATAGATGTCTAAGAATATAAAAATCAGGAATTCACATTTTATAAAACCCTTACTTTGACAAGTACAAATATTATTTCCTCTCAGGTTTCAAAAAATAGTTATATTTTATTAATCACTAATGAAGTAGCTTTAGTTAAGTATGTATATAAATGTAAAAATGGAAATTTTTTTTTAAATGTGTGTACATTTAATGAAGTTTCAAATTTTTTTGACTTTCCATTAGAATCCCTTATAATTGGCTCTGTCATTGTTAGTGTTACATCCCTATCTAACTTAAAGAGTATAAGTGTTAAATATATTAAGTATAAATGTTTTTTTATTCCCTTATCAACTAATAAAGCAGTTGTAATGTCTCTAAGCCACAATGAATTATAATTTATACATTTTATAATCAATATAATAAATAATATAAAAATAAAACATTATCAAATATCTCATCTTATAATATTTTTTATGTTATTAGCTTAATGGCAATAAAACACACAATATGGTGAACATGAAAAACTTTGTTATGAGTGTATTAATAATTTCTTTTTTTTGTATTAATATATTCTTTCTATATGAATGTATTGTATTGTATTATTATTATTATTATGTATTGTTGACATTACAATTTTGTCATATTCATTGTTTAAGATTGTTTTAATTGTTTAATTTGTTTATTCGTAATAAAATAATTATTACCAGTTGATTTTATAAATGTCCAGTTATATTTATTTATTTAATACAATCCTAAAATATTTTATTATATAGGTATTATATAGCTATGTCTTACACTTACATTATAAAGATGTTCTTGAATGAACATTTAAACGAACTATACAATTATGTTATAAAAGTTGTTGATACATAACATAAAATAGACGTTTTAAATTAAACACAATATGCAAGTTAAAATATCATATCTGAAGGATGTAATCTAAGGTAGTTTTATAGACGTCAATCTGTAACTTCCTATGGATGACTTTTTTAAAAGTTGCTCAACCGGGCGTTAGCAATCCCATACACATCTTAAAAACATCAATGGGCTCTGAATAATAACATCGCATATCATATACAAACATCATTGGGATTAAATTTGGCACAGTGGGTTAGATCGCCGAGGAAAAAAAATTAAGAGATTTGGCTGTAAAAACATGCTTGGCAAAGAATGGGCCATTAGTTTTGTAACTAGGCATAAAGACGTTTTATCTTTACGTTTATGTCAAAATATAAAACGTTGTCGAGCAGCTATTTCCAGAGAACCCATTAATAATTATTTTGATAATCTGGCTATTTCATTAGAAGGAGTTCTACCAGAATATATCATAAACTACGACGAAACAAATCTAACGGATGACCTGGGTAGAAAATTGAATGAAAATTTTGCCAAGTTAATATCTGAGGGCGAGATGGAAGGAAAAGGATCCGGGTTTTCATTGGAGAAAATTGACGGTATATTACTCGATATATTTAAATATACACCCCTCTGCGGTTCAGCTTTTATACCGCTTCCAGAAACGATTGAAAATCGCAAGGCAACAATAAATGTGCAAAATAACGATGAGATGTGTTTTAAATACAGCATTATGGCATAGGACGTTACTGCACCAAACCCTAGCTGTGTTACACATTATCAAAATGTACCGAGCCGTCACAATTCTCGGGAATTACTTTCCCCACACCTTTATCTGAAGTGAAACAATTTAAAAAAAATAATCCAGAAGTATCGGTAAACGTGTACGGCTTCAAGAAGGGGAGTTTAACGTATAAAAATAAATCTAAAAACAACAGCGGTCGGACGTCTTATTAAAAATCAGAAAAAAACGATTTCATTATTATCCCTTACAAGGTGTGCGATCGTGAATTAGCCGATAATTACGACTTATTATATTTTGATAACAGAGAGGTATATCACTACTGTAACATCAAAATCTAGCAAGATTGGTTGGATGTCAAATGTTTAAAAACACAAAGGAAAAAGCCATCTGCAGACGTTGTTTTAAGGTGTACACCGATGAACCGGGTAAAATCGATAAAGAAGCTAGACTTGGTGATCATAAAAGAATAAGCGACAAAAATGAGTCAGTAACTCCAATTCTACCACCACAAAAAGCGTACATGCAGTTTGAGAATTGGGGTAACACACAAAAACTCGATTTTGTTATTTATGCTGATTTCGAGTGTTTGTTAAATAAACCTGTTAGAGATAAAAATTTTAGCAAAACAACTGTCACTCAAGAACATGTTCCCATGAGTTATGCATATCTAGTTAAAGCTAGCGAGGATGTACCAACAGAGCTAATGGAACATTTCGGCATACCACAATCCTTAGTTGTATACAGAGGTAATGCAAATTCTGAGGCTACCAAAACATTTCATACAGAGCAATACCGATGTAGCACGTAATATTGAACAGCTCTTAAATATCTATACTTCTATATGCATGACATCACAGAACGAAAGTAACCATAAGTCTGTCGTGGACGGTGGCAAATGTCTTCTTTGTAAATGTAAATTTTCATTAACAAATAATCCGGTATGCGATCACCACCATTTAAGCGGTAGTTATAGACAGACCGTCTGTAATAGGTGCAATTTAAAAATGCAAAAGCCCAATTTCTTAAGTTGCATCCTGCATAACTTATCAAGTTACGATAGTCATATAATAATAAACGAATTAGGACACGATCCTCATACAATAAGCGTTATTCCGAATAGTGAAGACAAATTTATATCTCTTTCAAAATATATTTCGAATAGGTTTTCTAGATAGTTATCGTTTTATGGCTAGTAGCTTAGAAAAATTAGCTAATAACCTTGCTCGATCCTAAAAGACAAGGTTCCGTTCTGTGATAAATGCATATGGTGAAAATGATTTGGATATGGTCACTCGTAAAGGTGTTTACTGTTATGAATAAACCGACTCATGGGAAAAACTGGAAGCACAGTGTCCACCGCCTAAACAATCGTTTTACAGATGAATTATAATAATTAAATTACATAAAAAAAAAATAATAATAATAATAAAATAAATTAAAAACAACTTTTTAGTTCACTGACTGAGAAAAATATTTCCCAAGATGACTATAAACATGCTCAAAATGTTGGAATCGTTTTAAATTCAAAACTTTAGGCGAATACAGCTTATGGTATATGATATATTTAATAGTATTCTATCTTAGTCTGATAGTTATTTATATTTTCAGGTATAACGAATTAGATGTGCATATTTTATGTGATGTGTTTTAAGCTTTTAGGGAGCTTTGTATAAAAACGTACGAAATCGATTGTTGTCACTACTATCCTATCCCTGGTATGAGTTTTGATGTTTGCTTGAAACATACTGAAGCCAAGTTGGAATTGATATCAGCCTATAACATGCTACTTATGTTCGAGCAAGGTAATAACAATTATAGTTACATTGATATAACATCTTTAACAATAATTATCTAATTTAGGTGTAAGAGGAGGAATCTGCCAAGCTTCGAAGAGGTACTCTAAAGCTAACCACAGCAAGACACCCGTGTACAATCCTGAAGAACCAAACAGATGGATAACATATCTTGATGCTACAAATCTGTGAGTAATAATAATGTAAAAACTATATTTATAGTTTATATTTTAATTTTCATATAATTATTTCAGATATGGTTGGGCAATGTCATAAACGACCCAAATGGTAACTTTAGATGGTACGAAGTAAATCATTCTGTACAATCTGTTCAAAACCGTTGAGACAGGATAGATGACAAATCCAAAAGCGGCATGATGTTAGAGGTTGATGTCGAGTATCCAAAATCCCTTCACGATCAACATTCAGATCTACCGTTAATGTGCGAGAATTTGATGCCTCCTAGCTCGATAGATAAGAAAATTAATCTTAACGCTAATCGACAAAAAACAGTATATTGTACATCACTCGATTTTAAAGCAAGCTCTGAAGGAGGGTCTTGTTTTAAAAAAAGTGCACAGAATACTTCAATATGATCAAAGCCCTTGGTTAGCTAGCTATATTTCACTTAATACAGAAATGAGGAAAAAAGCAACTGATGATCTTCAAAAATACTTCTTTAAACTTATGAATAACGCAGTTTTTGGTATATATTTAAAATAGACTAAAAATAATAAGTTTGTAAAAATTAACATCGTCTTAATTATTTATATAGGTAAAGCCATAGAGAATGTGCGTAACCGTATGAAGATGCCACTAGTCTGCAATCCTGTAGCTTTTCAAATGTTGATAAACAAGCCTACATTTAAAGGTGTAACGCAATACAACGAAAACTTGTATGCGGTACACCTCCACAAGGCAGTTTTAACCTTTGACAAACCGATTTATGTAGGATTTACTGTCTTGGAAATTTCCAAGACTTTGATGTATAATTTTCATTACAATGTAATGAAAAAGTACTATTGATGTGGCGTAGAACTGTTATACACGGATACAGTTATTACAATTATTTTTATTTATTATTTTTTTTATTGAAGAACTATTATATATTTCTTATTATTTTCAGATTCTCTAATGTACTTAATTAAGACAGATGATTTTTCATGATATGCTAAGGTTCCTGGAACTTTTACAGGCTAGTTATATGATATACTAGTTTCTTTTTAAATTGCATATAGATAATAATTTTTTTATATTTTAGATGAGACTGGAGGTGAAATAATCTCAGAACAAGTAGTATTAAAACCAGAATCGTATGGTTACATACAGGTTGGACATGAACATATTAAAGCTAAGGGCGTCGTTTATTATGTAATACAGAACCACATGACGTTTGAGGATCATACGGATTGTTTATTTCAAGGTATCAATGAAAAAGACCCTGCTGCATTCAACCTTTACCGTACTGATTTATCTGCAAGAAACACTTCTAGAGAACTTAAACGGCTTAATATATGTTCATCTAATTTTCGAACATCGTTTTAGTCCTGAATAACTTTTCAGTACATCGAAATGCATAAAGTAATTCCACCGTTCTACATCCAAATCTATTTTGATTTGTCCATTGTATTCTAACGAAATGATAACGTAGAACTTTAGACCATATGGTTCCAACGAAACAACGACGCTTCTTTTCTCATCGATATTAAATATCCGTTTATAGAAATGATTATCTAAACCCATTTTTTCTTAAAATTATATATAGGGTTCAATACGATTCTGTTAATGCTGAACAATAACTATACGTTGAATATTATACGTGTACACCACCCGAAATCATTTAGTATACTAACACTTTTTTGTAAGTTTTTTCTTGTACATAATGCTGACACGGTCTGCAAGTGCATGTTTCCGTTATTAGCGATTAAATGTGCGCCCGGTCGTGTTATCAACTGTCCACCGTCTCACCGCAGGTGGGAACGATAAACTACTATATCGGCCCGAGCCGGCCGTCTGTGTATGAAGAGGTCCGGGGGGTGTCATCTTTACAGCGAAACACGGCGGCGATGACCACTGTAGGCAATCCGATAATCAGTTATTAATTTAACATTGGTCCGGTTTGCCATCCGCCGCCGTCCCGCGTATTCACGGGTTACCACGTTTCTTTTCTAAGTTAAAAAAAATAAAAAAAAAACCTTAACTCTTTTTAAATCGGTTTTTTTTCGTTTTTATTATTTTGGCCGCTGTTTTACTGAGAATATATAAAAAATAACAAAAAAAGTTTATCCATAAATAAAAAAAAAAGAGCTAAGACTCAAACAAAAAAAAACAAAGTAATATTTAAGGCAATTAGCATGAATTTTTTTTCTCCCAAAAATCAATTTGTCTAGATTTTAAATACACTAATTAAAATAAAAAATACATATTTAAATAAAAAAAGTATTATTAACATTATCATATTAATTACTTTCTCTACTAACATACAAAAATAATAATAATAATATTTAAAAACAATTATCATTTAATTATTTTCTACTATAATTATTACATTTAAAATTTAAGGTAAAAATATAAAAAATAATTTATTTTACTTTCATTCTTTTTAATAAAAAAAAAATAAAAACACAGAAATACGTTAAAAATATTACCCCTGCTTTAAACACCTTTTACTACATTCAACATTATAATCAACAAATAATCAAATATTTTAAATTAGTCTTTCAAAATTTTTTTTTTCTCTAAATAAACTCCATAAAAATCAAAGTAATCTATACTCTTTATTGCTTTAGCTAATAACATAAGAAATCAAACATTTTTTTTTTATTAATTATATAACACTCATTATCAATAAAAATGTCTATTAACGCGCATTTATTCAATATGCTTTTACACTCTAATAATAGAAATCAACTTAGTGGGTTTTATGATACGTATTATTGGTGTGCTTCAGGCAATCCTTTCCTAATATCCCAATATAACGGCCCAATTATCTCCGAATTAACTAATCCCGCACAAGGTCGCTGAACACCACCAATTAGCAACTTCTCTTATTTAAGACAAGAAATAAATATGAGGAGATTGGAGTATATTAATATACTTAAATCAGAATCAAAACAAAATGCATCCAATAAAAACTCACCCTTTACAATACACACCACCGACATACATTTCTGTGACGACAAACAAAATCTTTTTTTCTTTAACTTGGATAACAAAATTCACTTCAATGATACCCTAACTCGCATAATTGATGAAAACCTTAAATTAGGCATATCAAGAAGATTCTCCGTAGAACAAATCCTTAATATATGCTGTCAAACTGAATTCTTTCTATTTTTCACCTGTCATCTATGGAACAGAAAACATTTATCAAAATTCACAAAATTTACAAATTATCGAGATTTTCGCTATGACATTAACATACATAAATTATGCCAACCTATTATCTGTTAGATTATTATCTATAAAAATAGGAGATTTCAAAACGGATAAAATACCACAACACTTATTAGAAAGAACCCAGTGCAATGAATATTTATTCTTTGATTGGAACAAAAAAAGTCACCAATTATCTCTTTCTTAAAAAAAAAAATACTTTACACCCCAATATCATACGCACACTCACGCACTTTCATAATACTCATTGTCTTAGTCACCCATCAATTCCACAAGACGCCATAATTCAAAACGAAATATTTACCGGTTCACTAATATTAACTTCTTATAAAACAAACGACTTCGAAAACATTCTAGCTCTTCTTAATGAACTCGGAAATATTTATCATCTTTCATCCGCAGATTTTCCGATCACTGTGGTATTTAATATAACCGATGAAGCCCAAAATATCATTAACCAAATAGGTTGGCAGAATTATGAGTTAGTGAAATTATACCGACTCCTTTTAAACTTCAATTTTATCTAAAAGACTTGAAGCACACAATATTAACAATCACAAATAAAACATATATTTCACTATCAGTTTTACCCACTTTAACAAAACATTACATTTTAAACATAAATTACAAGTAATTATTAACATACATTTCAACTAATTAATTTTATTATTGAACTTTTAATTACATATAACTTAAAAAAAAAAAAAACACAAAAATTTATATTAACACGGCAAATCAAAAATCTGCTACAGTATAATTTGGTGAAAGTTAGAATAAGAAATATTCAAACAATTAATATTTACTTAACAAAACTACACCATATACACAAAGATGTATGCGAAACACAATTGCACAAAAAAAAAATACAGCTTATGACAAATATGAGCTTATTATCTTATAAATGACACTCAGAAAAAAAATCCGGAAAAGAAGACCGGATTACGTAGCCATAAATGATATTTTGAAAATATTTCTACATCCATCCATTGAGCAATTCGATATGAAAGCTGCAGTAACCATAAACGATAACGGTGAAGTTTTGTCTTTATTGGCATCAAATCCTGCATTTAAACGTACTGTATGTGGTGGTCATAAAAAACTAAATATGTACCACTTTGAACGGATAGAATCTACCATTTTTTCTAGACCGGTATTGGGTATTGTCAATTGCGTCCATCATTCAACCACCAATAGAGATGAACGGGTACAAATGAAGTGTAGACTGTATAAAATCTTCCTCGCTGGCTCTGAAAGATCAGCATATAAACTACAAGATCCTAACTGGTTTAACATTTTATATTAGTCAACTAGACACATAAATCTTTAATTTTTAAATATATAACTAAGTTACTATTTTTAATAATTTAATATAAAGAAATTATATTTTTATTTTTAGTTTTTTTTTTAATTAAAGTTATTTTACAATATTTTCTGTTTTCACCCATGAGTTATGAGATGAATCTAGTCCTAAATACTTTACATACATTTTTCCTTTTGATCTTTTCAAGACACGTTCTATAAGATATGTATCAGGGTAATTAGTCTTTTTAATTTCTTGCTCATAAAAACATCCTAAAATTAGCTCACCTTTATTCGTATCTAAAATGTTGCTAATAGTAAAAATTTCCGTAGTCCAACTTGGCGTGTAAGATTTATTAAAAATGTGTTTATATTTTGATATTCTAACCTTTTCATTTAACTTAAATTTTGGTTTTTTTTTCTAAACTTTTGCTAGAATAACTTTTATGTGTAACAGAATGAGGAGTTAATCTGACTTCTTGTGGAGTACAACTAATTGTTCTGTGTCTACTATTATTATATCTGTATACTAGTTTTGGTAATGCTTTTATCCAGTCCCAACTGCCTTGAGCTGTAAAATTTGTATAAATAGAATTTTTTAAAATTCTAATCACTCGTTCTACCATCCCCGCCTTGATACTACTATAAGTTGAATAATGTTTAATGTTATATTTTTTCATAATATTTTGAAATTTCTCATTATGAAATTCTGATCCAAAATCCGATTGAATAAATTTAGGCTGATGAGTTTTTAATATTTTCATCATCGCATCTTTTATAGTAATTGCTGATTTATTTTTTAAAGGTTCTAACCATACGTATTTAGTAAACGTATCAATAACAACTAAAATATATTTGAAACCACTATTTTTCCTCGAATGCGCCTGCATATCCATTAAAATCAATTTGCCAAAGTTCATCCATGAACCTTGTAATAACTTTACGTCTTGGAAATATTTTTCTAGCTGGTCTATGTAATTCGTTGGCTATATCTCTTAATGAAGTCATAATAGATTAATATGTAAACTAGTTGAAATAATTTTTTTCTATCACCTTAATTTTTATTACATTATTTTACAGTTCATAATGATTTGTATCAACAATCAAAAATTTATAAAACAAACTATTTCCAATTACAACTTGGAAATTATAACATGTTGTGATTATGTTCCTTGGATTCCGGACGACTTAAAACATACCAAGAAAATTGATCTCATTAGAGAATATTTTAAGGAATTCAAGATAGAAGATGAGGATGATGTTGAAGAAGATAGAGGAGAAAAAGGATTCGGTTCTTCAGGATAATTTTCATGTGTGTTAGGTAGAACTTATGTAATTTAAAATTGATTTAGCTTTGAATAATAGAGACAGAAAACCTTTATGTAAGTTTATTTTATACTATACAGATTGATAAATCATAAAATATTATAATTATTATGATTAATAAAAGGTATTATACTATATAAAGAGATGTTGTTATTCATTTCTAGTTTAATTTACAACAATTTGTAAAAATGGGCGGTAAAGCCCCAAATTACTACTACTATTATGGATTATTATTATACCATACCTAACTAAGCTAAATATTCAAGATTATATAATTTGCTATATGAATTCATACAATAAAAATCCTTAAATTTTATACAAATTTACAAAAATCATAAAATTACACATGAGTTTCAATGTAACAAATAAAAAAAATAGCTATTCTCGATAACCCAACGAATAGGTTAGAAAAACATAATAAACACAGGTAAATACATATTTCTTTATATCTCCCTTCAACAGTTTAGATCGCAAATACAATAACGAACATAGGGTTGTACCTTTGTTACAACATACACAGGCAAATCAAACGATTTTAAAATACTGCCGACCTATACCATTATTCTGATACAATTTTTTTTGTATTTACCTTAAATACATAATATTAACATGAAAACCATTTACATATAAATTATCACCCGAAATTTAACTTTTGCATGGCGCCAGACGCCGCGCTTCGGCGCAACAAAAGATACAATTTACTAACATAAGATACCCTTATATATATATAAATTTTTTTTTTTTTCTTTTTCTCTTTCAACTTACCGAAAATACAAAAAACCGTTACATACTACCACCCCCATTACATGAACTTTTTAATTTCAAATGAAACCAAAAAAAACCTCACAGCGTTAGTCTTACTTTGAACACCGATATAGTCTAACGCCTTTGAATATTTTTATAAGTTACATCGACTTTAATTTACAAAATATTGAAAAGTGCGACTAACCTGCGAAAAGTATAACACATACATCCGGATTTTCTTTCAACCAAGGAAAATATTCAAGAAATATAAAAGGTACGCTCTTTAATTATCAACTTGCTTCATAAATTTATGCATTAATTTACCTAGTATATAAGTAAAAAAAACACAATATAAAAATATAAAAAAAAACACCTTTACCAATTAAGTTATACATTAAAATTAGCTTTATCTATAATTAATTTATATAATAT